>NW_009700212.1:0-23124 GCF_000703405.1 Apaloderma vittatum | reverse complement strand
TCCTCCCCCAACCATTCACGAAGACCCTGCAATCATGCGGTGCTCATGCAGCTGCTTTCTGCTGCCTTGAGAGATCCCTGCCATCAACAGCAAGAAGCTCTGGAGCTGAGGAAACAATTCAGCCCGCATTATGGGGGATACTGCCTACAAAAGCTCTCAGGCCTGTGTGCAATCCAAATGCCCGGGAGGGCTGTGCTAGCACAGCAGAAAGGCTCAAGCTCGCAGAGTACGCTCTAACTAGACAAATATGCTTTTTTAGAGTTAGGCTACAGCAGGCAAATATTCTGGCGCATTAACGATTTCCAGTCTATTTCTGGTAAGCTCCGGAGTGCCTTGGCAGCAGTATTCAGCGCAGGGGTGAGCCAGGGCAGGAAGAAAGAGGAATAAAAAAAAAAAAAAAAAAAAAAAAAAACAAAAAACCCAACACCTACCACCTCTTGATTTGGTATCTCAGCTGCTGGGCATGGGCATGCCTGCTCAAAAGCTCTTGTGAGAGCTATGCAGCCTGTATCCCCTTTGCGAGGGGCCTCCAAGCCGGAGCCAGAGTCGGCAGCGGTCCCAAACACCCACTCAGCAAGCAACAAAAGAGACCTCTAACCTGCAGCCAGGAAAGAACAAGCCTTGAATTCAAAGTCTCTGCCATCAGGCAGAGTTTCGTGAACGCAGGCAGCACCGCAACGCTCTGCTTTACCCTCTGAAGGCTTGAACCAGAGCGCCTGGTGCTCCGGAAAGGATGGGTTTCTCCTTTTTAAATACAAAATGACTACGTGACAGGCATGGTAGGGTTTTCTGTGTATGCTAACATATTACCGACATCCCCTGGCCCCCTCCCTATATGCTCATTCCCCCCAAAATGACGCAGGACTGAAGCCTGTACCACTGCAAGATGAGACCAGAGACTTTGATTTTACAGGTGCTGCTTGTCACCTAGCAGGTACGTTTTTCCTTACCAGCCCTGAAGCCAAGCTGCTTGCTGCACCCTACGGATTTGCAGGTGCTAAATTTAGAGCCAGGTTTTGTTAGTTTCCCAAAGCCGTTCTCTGTAATGACAGTCCCGAGCTGTGCCATGTTCCTGCTGGAAGCTGGGGAACTTTGGCCTGTGATTATGGTATTTTATTATACAGTCACTGGAACAACAGCAGAACAACAAAAGAATGGTTTTAGCAGGAGAGCTGCTATCCAGAGAGCACAGCTGCCCCTCCCACCAGGAAGATCCGTTTCCAGAGACTGATTTATCATAAAAAGCATTCCAGGATAAAAACTGCCCCAAGCACTTCTCTGAGCATCCACCAGCAAAATAGCCGCTTTACCTTTTTAGCTTAATTGGCAGCCGCCTCCCACCTCCCTGCTGCTGACTAGGGCACGGCAGCTGTGAAACCTGTCTCAGGCACATGCCCTCTTCTTCCAGCCCAGAGGAGGCTAGTCAGGAGAGGGGCACAAGGGAAGGGGTCCCATACAGTGCCCCATGGAGCCTCCAGCCTCTGAAGGGGTTTAAAGGCGCCAAGAAAGATCTGCAGCTCTGGAGCAAGGACAAAGTTTCAGTTCCCTATAGAAAACAGATGAGATTACACTGTCTGCGCTAGATTGGGAAGGGCTGTGTCACGCTCTTTTGCAGTCCTCCTACCTGCTGTTCCCCACCCCTGTAACGAGCTAGGTCTCAGCCCTGCAGCAGGTTTGTGCTGGGAAAAGCCCTGCAGTCCCTCCCAGCAACCCCTTTCTGCCCGTCTGACCCCCCACCAGCAGGAACACACAATACCCATTCTTCTCGCGTCCATCTTTGGCTGCAGTGCCGCATTACTCAGACGTGGGAAGCCAATCTGCCGCCTTACAGTCAGTCGCTTGAAACCCAGACGCTCAGATCAGACTTTCCAAAACTTGCGTTATCCAAGAGATGAGTAAAGCCATGGCCACGGCTGTTGTGAGCGGCCCGATGGCAGGCGTTGGTTGGGAAGGCTCGTGCATTCCCTAAGGAAGCTCTCACCTGAAACTTGCAATGCCCTCTCCCTCCCACTAATGCATGCTTGATAAAGGAGAATAATTAAACTCAAGTGGGTAATGAGATGTGGAGTCATCACTGCAGGAGGATGCCAACACCAATCAACAGGGTTCAAGCTGGGGACTGGATAGTTATAGCACTAGAGAACCAGAGCTGTCACTAAGTGCAGTATTAGGTTTATTATATGAAGCCTGTTGGTCCATATTTAAGTTGCTCTAAAATTTAGTAGAAATGGTAAGAGATGTTTCCACATCCAGCTCCTGCGACACTCTTACAGCTGTCACACCAGACAGCCACAGCCTACTACACCAGGCGGAGCTGGGATCAAAAAAAGAAAAGAGTGCCCAACAGGAGGAACAAATCCTATTCTTGGAGCAACCAGGAATAGCCACACATAGGATGTAGCTCAAGAGGAGACAGCTGGCTGCAAAACAAGCAATTTCTTCCTTCTAACTCACCTTCCAGACCTCTTGCCGGATACGAGCTTCTTTAAAAAGCATTTTGTACTCATTACTTCGATTTAGCTTGTACACAAGCTTAGGTTTAGTTTGTCCTGCTTTAAGGCACTCAGCCTCACTACATCAACTACAGAATACCTTCCCAAGCCAATTTTCTGCAATTCTGACCCTGAATCTGCTCGAGGGCTGGCACAGAGCTGGACAGCAGGTCAGCAGTTTGCATGTGGCTCTCTTTCCCAGCCCTCAGCATTTCAGTGCTGCAGCCACAACTTTTATTAGTTCACCCATGCCTGTTGTTTTTGTGTCACGCTCTTGCAACAGGAGGTGGATGTGATTCAGCCGCTTGGTTTGTTTGGTTTGTTTTTCTTTTTTCAATCTGCGCAGAGCAAAAAATATTTTCAACCAACATTTCATGATACCAGCATCACGCACCCTGTGAAAATGAGCCGTCTGCAGAAAATAGCATTGCTGGGAAAACGAGAAGCTCTCTCCTGGAAATGTTGATGCTCCAAGAGCTTCATGTGAAACTGTCCTAACAAAGTTGTTTGACACCCATGGGACCACAGCTCCTGAGAATACAGTGCCACTGCCACCAAGGACTAAAAGCTGGTGCTAGCACCACAACCTCTCATTTTGCCACCACTTCCTATCAGTGTAAGTTTGGCCTCATCTCTAACCAGCTCTCTTCTGCCTTTGCTAACTGAACATAGCACCATTGTGCCCAAGATGGGCACAAAGAGCTCCTAGAAGAGCTCTCATGGCACTCAAAGATGCTTGCTGGCACAGTTTTCCCAGGGCAGGAAGCCCAGCAGCTAGTACGGGCAGCATGGGCAGTTTCCAGGAACTGCCATTTCGCTACACCCTCGTGATCCAAGGCAGGCTAGAGTCAGTTTACCCAGTCGAGGCAGCCAAGGGTCAAGTGTATAATCTTCTCTTTCCCCTGCAGGGCCTGCTTATCTCCTGTGAGCTACACACCAGCTAGAACCCATCCCCTTCAGCTTCCAGCCTCATCTGTAACAAGAAAGAGGTGAACAGTAAGGTGTAAATGCAGCAGGGCAGGGCAGTGAGTTTGTCTTGGATCCATGCACGTGCGAGTAAGCGGGGACAAGACAACCTCAAGCAGTAGCTAAAAATTACTCCTGTGCTGCAAAGGCCTCAAGCTATAGCAGCTTGACCCAGCCCTCAGGCTTCCTTGCTGTCCTCACTGCACTCCTCTGCTCTCCTGATGCTCGGTGACTTTCCGGTCATGAGACAGTCAGGCTGGGATGCCACCCTCCCACTCTGTACGGAGGGGCTGTATCACCCGGACAGCTCTGCCCAGCCCCAGGACACAAGAGGTCTCCGTCTCTGTAGATGGATCAGAAGAGTAAACACGATTATGTGTGGTGACAGGTAAAAGCTCTGTGTGGGATGCGAATGCACCTTTTTCAATGCAAAACCCAGTTGGTCAGCATTTAGTTAGGACAAAAAAAAACCCAACTAAAAACACAGCGGCAGGGGGAGGATGGAAATAAAGGCAAGATAAGCAAGAACAGTGTGCAAGGTTGAAGCACTTGCTTCTGCACCAGCCCAGGCTGCTAAGCCTGAACTCACTCCCACTCTGCAAATTTCAACAGATAGGGAACTTGCCGTTTGTAATCTTCCTTTGTTAGGACACTGAGGAGGGTAATAACCAGAAGATACCCTGACCCATCTGCGTGCCGGGTCAGCTGCAAAGGGGGAAGCACTATAGGTACAACCAGTGGTCTGGAGCTGACCTCAGCCCTTTGCTCCAAGTGTCTTTCCCCAAGAAGAAGAAATCCTGCAGAGTCAGATGGCACTTTCAAATATCTGCTTACCCAAACGGGCCAGAGAACCAGCCACCTGCGCTCCAAGGACCCCTCACTCTGCTCCTGAGCGTGTGTCGAAACTGGGCTGGTCTTTGGGAAAAGCGTGCCCCTTCCTCACCTCCTCCTGCACCCTGCTGCAGCATCGGGGAGGCAAAATAAAGGCAGAACAGTGTCCAAGGCCTTGGGACTGGCTTTATACTCACTGCATACACAGAAAGGCAGAGCTGCAGACCATGGTGCTCCAGTCATCCACCGCCCTGGCCCTACGCTGCAAGTTCAAGTTCCTAGGACTGTGAAATTACTTAAATCCAGGAGTTCCAAGCACTGAGACAGGATAGCTCCATTTCTTTGTCTCCAGAGGTCAGTTTGGGACTGTGCCACCTAAGTCCAGCTACATTTTGTTCTCCCAGCTCTCAGTATCCCCTCGCCTATTTCTTGCTACAAAACCAGACGGCGTGGGACCACAGGGCAAAGCAGCAGAGTAGTTCAGGCTGCCTGCGGCAAGGTCTGGGCTCCCTTCCTGGGCCGAACAGGTGCTGGCAAGGGGAGCAGAGTGAGAGATGGAAGGGTAGCTGCAGCTTTGCCCAGCACCAATTTCCTTCTCTTCCCCAGTGCTGCAGCCCAGGATGGGATCCCACACACGGATTCTTCCCTCCTGGAGAGCTGGGCTCCGGCCAGCATCAGCAATCTCTCCCTTCACCCGCAGGGCTGTAACACCTGGAGGTGCCTTTGCTGAGGCTGCCGTACCTGGTGCTAGCGATGGGCTGCGGCGTGTAAGAAATTTAATTATGTGAAGAGCTGCCAAGCTCCTGCAGAGCCCAGGGGCTGAGGCCAGCACTGCACCACTGCAAATGCAGCACACCAGGCCCAGCCCCAGCATGAACGCCCATGCAAAAGTCCCAGTCTGCTGCTCTTCATCAAGGTCCCAGCCTCCAGGACCAGGGCTGGAGCCTCAAGCCGAGCCCTGCAACATCGTCACACCCCCACAGCGAGGTACGAGCCTTTACACGTGGACGCAAATAGCAGCAGCGTGCTGACCTGTGGGTTGTACTAAAGATGCTGCATTTGCCTTTTTCTGTGTTCGGAGCATTGGGGAAGTTAAAAAGATGGCTCTCTGTCACCCACTGCATCCTCTTTGCCCCTGTCCTGTTTTTTCCTCCCCTTGAGTCTCCTCTCAACCATCCTCCTCACCCACAGACCCACTTGCAGAAGGGCAGAGGTTATGTCGAGCAAAACGCAATCTGTTAAATAGGACACAGGACTGACTCTTAATGAGTGTGCCACACAGCTATCTCTGATACCTCCCTAATTGAAATCCCTCTTGGCCTGTGTCCCAACTAAGCTCTCTCTCTCAAAAGAGACAGAAACAGAGATAAGTACAAGCTGATCTGCTTGCAGGGAAGTGTCCTAACACTAATTGGCTTTGCTGTTTCTCAGTGACAAATCCTCACTGTGTTCAATGCTGGGAAAGCCACCCTCTGACACAGATGCAGGGAGAGGCCAAATGACCATACTGTGTGTGCACACCCAGCACTGCCCACAGAGACAGGTGGAAGTCAACCACTCGAGCCCTCTCTTCCCCCTCAGCAGCTTTACTCCAGGACAGACACTTCCGACCACACCAGATCCTGGCAATTTAACTCCCTCCTCCCCAAGCAGAGCAGGGGAAGCATCTCTGAAGAAATGCATGACCCCTGTCCTCTGTTCAGCCTCGGGCTCTGCGCCTTCTCCCCTACTTGCATCTCCTTTTCTAAGCCACCTTGCTTGCCAGTAGATAGACGAGGCAACACCAGGAGCAACCTTTCGCTGCCCTGCCCACCAGTGTCTCTCCCCTTTGTGTGACAGACCACCTCCAAGCCACGCACCCACTACCCTTCCCTCTGCTCCTGGCCCTTCATCTGCGCGCAGCAATAGGCCCAAAGAAGAGGAAGGGCATAATAAAAATAACGGCAGAAGAATAACAGATGGCGCAGAATAAACCATGGGAAATTCGTGTCCTCTGAAGTTGCCGGCGAATGGGAAGCACAGAGGAGCTGTTGTACTGCAGAGCCGCGTGAGATCTGCAGCTCGGCTGAACCCGCCGGCTTAGCCAAACACCAGAACCGCCAGGGACAAGACAGGGTCTTTTGTTAAAGCCTCCCTGGAGGGTATTAATCAAAAAGCTTGGAAGACACATGATAAAACCAGTAAACGTTAGTCTGCTCTTTTCAACACACGAAGCTCTGGGCCATACTTTAAGCTTGCTCTTTGAAACATTTCTTTGTTCAGTTTCTGCTAAGACCAAATATAATTATAAGTCCTCGCGTGCTGTTTCAGATGTATCTATTTCTCAGAGAATAGAGATCATCTGCAAATATTTACTCACAGAACTCATTTGCAGCTAACAGGGTAAACTGCATCAGATGAATAAGAAAATTAACTGCATTAAGCAAATACACTTCTCCATTTCCCCCTGCAAGTTATGGGAAATGGTTACTGTGTCTGTTTCAGGGCTTTTTGGCAGCCTGTAATATATCTAGCTTGTTGGAAAATGTTTTTAGAATATAAAAAGGAAAGGACTTGGCAAGAGCAGGGATCTAAAAATTCAGTTAAAAGCAGTCAAGAAAGCCAGAAGCCCCTTCCTGAGATTATAGGCATTTTAGCTCATTTTAATGAGACCCAAAAGAAACAGGAAAAGAGCAACTCTTTTCAAAAGACAAGACATAGGTAGAAAATCCAGGGCACAGGGAGTAGCTGTCAGCTGCAGCCACTGCTGCTGCTGCATCTCAAGGTTGCAGCCGACCGCAGCCCGGGACTTACCTTGCGGAGCTGTGATGATCCTGGGGTTCACCTTGGAGCGCCCCGTTGCCCACACGCCCAGCTGGCTGCCCCACAGGGCCACCAAGAGGGCAAAAGGCCACCTCCTGCCCATTTCTACTTATTCAGCGAGCAGAGATCATGAGCTTGTGAGGCTGACAGCTGCATCGCCTGCTTTACAAAAGGGTGAGCAGCGCCTGTCATCCAACCAATAGCGAAACAGAGGGCGGGACTATTCAAGGGAATTCAAAAGCGATCCTCCTCATTCCATGCCACATCTTCAGCACTTCGTACCTGCTGGCTTTGCTGGGATTTTCAGTCCTCCCTTCTCCCCCCCACCACCAAGCCCGACCCCTTCCCCAAGGGGAAGGTGAGAATCCAATGGCTTTGTTCACCTTCAGGCTCTTGAGAAAAGCTGCAGCTGCAAGCCCGTGGCTCGCAATCAACTTCTCAGAGACTTGCATTAAGGTGGATAGAGATCAAGTGAGAATGAAAATACGTGTGTGGAAGAACACACAAGAAGCTACAGCAGACAGAGTGTGCAGAGACTCATAACAAAGGACTGCTGCTCCCAGTCGCTTAAATGGAAGGCTGTGTTGTGGCCAGGAAGCCGTGCTCAGGTGCGGAGAGGGAGCAGGAAGAGCCCGCAAAGAGAACACGGCACTCGACCATTAGCAGGATGCAGCAAGGCTGCAGCGCTGTCTCGTGTGCCAACCCTCTTGCTGCGAGATAATAGCAAAGGGCCACTGCGAGCAAAGAAAAAAAAAAAAAAACCACACCAAAACCTGCCCAAATATACATTCGCTATCACAAGAAGACAAAAAGCAGAGACACAATAGCAATTCAGCTGCGTGCCTTATTCGGTCACACCCCACCCCTGTCATCAAGACCAGTCAAACTCGCATCACGGGCGTTGTGAGGTGCAGGTTGGGAGTGAATGCCCTCCCAGAGCGCCTGTGGGAAATGCGCTGGGAGCTGGGGTAAAGAAATATTCCATTAAGATCCTGCCCTTGCTTTTCTGATGCTAATGTTCTCCAAAAGGCTGCGGAGTGCACCCCGCTCACAGGGCTGGCCAGCCACGGGCCTGCAAGCACAACCCTTTGGAAAGTCACTTTTGCTTTGCCAAACCTCCTCATCCTCCCAATTCCCTCATCGGGAGGCCAGGAAAGGCTGACGGTCTTTGTGAAGCGCTGTGAGGTTTGCTAATGAGAAGAGCAGGGCATTACGTGCAAGGAAAGCGAGGTCGGACGTGACCAGAATAGGAGAGCCCCACGGGGAACTCACAAGGATAAGACGCAGCTGCGCTCTTTAAAGTTGGTACAGAAGCTAGGCCACGGACTGCTCTGCTGCTGAAGGGGATGAACTGTGGCAGGGCAAGGGGGGGCACTTTGGAGGAAGCAAAAAAATTAACGAGCCAGCTAATGGGTGGATTTTAAGGACCCAGAGGAATTTCCCACCAACTCTAAGTACGGGATTTCATCTCTTTCTCTTAAATCAAATATCTGCTTTGGTAATTACAGTGTGATATCACACAGGTCATTCTGGGGTTTCACTTTTGGACATGGTGATTCCCAGCCTTGAACCATTTTGCATTCCTGGTCACCTCAAAACCAGAGCCAGCTCTATTTCTCTACCTGTCCCGTGGCTTCCAGAAACACTAAACCCTGTTATCACTTGTTTTTCATCTCTGCAAGAAAACATCTAATTCATTAAGACTCTTTCACACAGTCAGCAGTTAAAAAGAAATGTCATTTGTAAGTCAGCCACCACACTGGTTCCTTAATAAACATGGGGACTGAGCATTTTGCATCCCCCCCAAATTTGGGCTACACTATGAGAGCTGCATACATTATTATCTGCTTTGCCTTTCCTGACATGATGCAGCTGGTGGGCTGGGAAACTGGCTTTCAACTCCCACTCTTGAGAAAGTTGCCAACTGGAAACACAGAAGGGTTCTGATCAGAGATGAACGAGAAGAATTTCTAGTTTATTAGAACAGTAAACCCTTTGCTTTTCCTTTTCCCTTGCCCCTAACTAACACAGCTGGGGACTCTGCATGGTTAGCTTTTAGGGCTTTTTTCCACCTGCAGCTAAATACAATTCTCCTGTGTAGAAAATTCAGCTTCAGACTCCCCCAAGGCTTCGGAAGCATTGAGCTCTGGGCTCTTTCTACTTCAACACATGATATCACTCCATCTCCTCAACCAGGAGCTGAGACACCCCATGACCATGACTGTATTGTGGTCCTGGATTCAGAACGATGCTGTAGCTCCTTTTGCTAAGCAAGAGACTCAGCAGAAGCCTTGCTGTGCCTCAGTTAAATATAAAGCTGCATGAGATTTCTGCATGCAGCTCACTAGCAAAAGAGCCTGCAGCAGAGGAGAAAAGTGACACTGGTGGGACACACATCCCACCCAAAATACTGGTTACAACACTTCAGATGAAAGGTCTGCGTTAAAACTAAGCTTTCACCCCAATGCCTTTGCTCCCTTCAGAAGCCACAGGTCCCCTTGCATCCTTTTTCTACCCCAAAAGCTCCTTCAGGACAGAGACATGACTGATCAGCCAGGGTGAGCCTGACTCCCACAGACAGGGAAACATGAGAGCATTGCAGAGGACAACACTGAGAAAAGCAACAGCCGTTGCAAGATCTGGGGGTGGGGGTCAAGGGAGGGGTCTGACACAGAGCCAGTTTCAAGGTTGCTCCAACACAGTGTCAGGTTGCAGGAGGTGCTGAGCACAGAACAGTGCCCTGAACGCTGCTGGAAACCTGCGGTGCGTTAAGGACACCGGCACCCAGCCTAAAGCAGGCAAAAACTTCTGTGAGAGGTGAGAGAGGTTGTTTACTCAAGACCTGCTTGGGTGTATGCCATGTCCTCCACAAGTACCCGACAAGGAATGTGTACACAAGCGATCAGATTCCAGGCACGAACTTCCCCCTTCAGCTCCCTCCTGCAGAGGTTTCCGTCTGGCTTCATTTGTATATCAAAACTTCCACAGTACAAATTATGTGTGTTTTTTTTCCAGATCATGCTACTCGGTTCCAGCACAGATCAGAAGGCAGCCTCAACCAACTATCTTGGAAAAATCATAAAGCACAGATTTTCCTGAAGAGGAACAGTTTTATCCATCACTGCTTGAATGTTTGTGGCCCAGGAATTCCAACTATTATGAAATCTCCCATTTTAGTTGCCATCTTTTTGTGATGTAAGAGCAGATGTGTTAGAACGCTATCCACAAAAACATACCAGTTACCTTCTGCTTACCTTCCCAGGCCAGGAATATGACTCTGGGAAACAGCCAGTAGGTGTGATGGATTTGAACACAAGACAAATCTTCCATGGAGAAAAAAAAAATAATAATATCAACACCGCAAACATTCTTATCCCTGCAAAAACCAGGCAAGATCTCTTCCAGACACCCAAAAGCACATCTCCCTCTCTGGCTGTTTATCAGCTGTGGCAGCTTCAGAACAGGACAAAGAGGGGCCTTTCTGAGCCCAGCACAGAAAGCTGAGGATGATCACCAGGTCTGCCATGCCACACGTAGGCAGGTGTTCCCACAGTCCCTCCCTAGACAAGATTGGGAGACTGCACGTTTTGGCACTGTTAAACCTCACCCATGCAGGGACCCTGCTGTAGGATGGGGCTGATGTCCCAGACGGCTGGGACACAAGTATATAGATGACCATTGTAGAGCTTTGGAAAATCAGAGCTTCTAGTTCTTACCCCTGGCATTTTGCTTTTGGGAATAAGTTGACTTAATAAACATGAGCTTAGAGAGGAAAAAAGTGAAATTCCACTCACTATTTCTTTTGGCACTGACCAACAGGTCTTTCAGTCCTCAGATGACAAAGTGAGTTAGGAAGGAAGCAAAGCTGATCATTTATCAGCAAGCTGCTTCATTTTGCTTCCCACAATCCTCTCCCCAGACTCACATTCCTTGCAGCCAACTACCACAACCTCAACCATCCACTTCTCAGGCCACAGCCCTGCAACGGCCAGCAGTCCCTTCAGCCTCTCCAGGCATGCTGATCTCATGAAAAGTCCTCTGAAGGACAGCACAGTAAATCTACTGCCCTGAGAAGTGTCACAGCCCACCATGTGCTAAATACCACCTCCAAGGGCTTTAAAAGGGAGTCAGAGAAAGGGTGAAGGAGCTGTGTGCCCCAGGACAATTTTTTCTAGTAGATCAACCTCTTTGACTTCCCAAAGGAAATCTGTGGCAGAGCCTTCTCACACTCAGCTCCTTGGAGAGCAGCACAAACCTCCTAAGCTGGGACTCCCCTTCTTCAGTGGTTTCCCCTCTGCCACTGAAGCTCATCCCAGGCAGGACCCCCAAGACCAGAGCTTCACATCACTACTCACTAACAGCAGCAGCTTGCTGCAAGGTCCTGCCCGAGGACAAGCCACAAAATCAGCTCATCCTGCTGACCCCAATCTGTACCTCACCCTTTTCATTAAATACCCATTCAGCTGGCAAATGTGTTTCACCTGAATGCTCATCACATTAATAAGCAGTAGTGTCAATAGTGATTCAGTGAGAACTCAAGGCAGTAAAACACATCAGTGACACAGACACACTGACAAGTATATGTGCGCCCCTCAGACAGAGGTACCAAAGGCTTTAGGCAGAGTTAGTAAAATCCCACACAGAGTCCTACCCAATTAGAAGAAAGCTGAAACAATAACGAAATGAAATAAGTTGCTTTGCGGAGTTTGATCTGCTGCACTCCTACCGTGAGAGATGCATAATTGATATATTAATGCTGCACAGCATTTCTGCTCTGTCTTCCTACGACAGCCGAGCAGGCCAGACGATGCTTTGCTTACCTGAAGCTCTTAGTGTTTCTTTTCTTGACCACTGTACTCCTCTGCAGGGTGTGGATTTCCGGGCAGCATCACCACGTGCTGCAGAGCAGCTAGCACGCTTTCCTGCAGGAATGGCTACATTTCAGCAGTGGGCAAAGCAGCCTCCTCAGCAACACCAATCCCTACATCTGCCAGCTGCTTTGAAGGTTCCAACACCCACCATCCCGAAAACAAGCTTGTAAGTCCTCCTTTATCAGCTCCATTAAACCCACAAAGTCTTCCTGGTAACACATGAACTGAGGTTCACTCTCTGCAATCTGCTTTCCCATTCCCCGCCATACTACAGGTTGGAATTCAAGTCCACATTTTTCTCTGAGGAATCAAAGCAAGTCACCTTGTTCCCAAGAAGCCACTTCAAACTGCTGCTTCGAAAAATGTCAACGGAAACTCTTGCAAGCTGGCTAGGCACATGAGATTAAAACAGTTTACTCTCCTGAGCAGCCTCCACTTAAAGATATTAAGTTGACCTTGTAGCATTCAAGTAGTTCCAGCAGTGCTGTCTGTCTCGCCAGGAAGGGAGAGACCTCTAAGAAATGGTCTCTCCCACTCCTCCTCCCTATTTTGGCATCTGCTATCCAACTCTGGGCCAAATAACGCAGGAGGTAAGTATCTGCAGTTCTGCACTGTCCTTGGCTCTAAATTCAGAGCCAGCCTGGTGACACAAAGCTCAGCACCACTGATGCACCGGTTTTTCTTTCTATCACACGCCCTCCATTTCTTCCAGCAGAAGAATGGCAACAGCTCAAGACCTCACTGTGTGCTGGACCCATTTGACTTACTTTTCCCTATGACACCTGAAAACTCTTGAAAGGGACACCAGCCTGGGCAGGAAAGAGCTCCTCTTTCTTCCTGCCTCCCGTATGCCCTTCTTTGTGCGGGCTTCAGGCCTGCCACCTGGTTATTACGTATCCAGATCACTCCCACAACAGCTCATTCAGGAAGGTGATTACAGGAAGCCATAAGCAACCAGGTCACAGACTAAGAGGAGTGGAGGAAAAGAATAAAAAAAAATAATAAAAAAAAGAGGTGGGGAAAATGGACATGAACTCACATAACCAGACACCAGCTGGCAGGATCTACAGGATGATTAAATTATGTGTAACTGACAATCCTTTGGGATCAAAGCATTTAATGAGAGAAAGCTCCACCTCATAAAGGAATCCTACGGAAACAGGACGGTCAGCTCCCCTTCCCTGCCCCGGAATGGAGCCTTATGCAGACAAGCCCATTAACGTAAAGGTAAACAGTTTGGAATCTGCTCTGCAGGGTGTCAGGCTAAGCGTTGCTGAGGGATTACAGAGCTCTGCTGTCATTAGCAACCCTTTCTGCTTTAGTGAGATTAAGTGACAATTTTCTTCCCGACTGCCCGACTCCCCTAAGCTATCCTTGTCACCTGTTGCTGCTTCAGTGGCCACAGCAGTCCCAGGCACCCAAAAATTAGGCCTCAGTGCTTTACTGGGACCACCACAACCACTTCAGACTGTGACATTCTAGAAGTTACCTGTGCCACAGGCCCACGGCTGCATGTCATCTCCTTCCAGCTGCTCAACACTTGTCAGTCACAGACTTTGAATCTGCGGCTAAAACACCGACTCCATGCTGCAGAGTGGCACAGAGGCTACAACTTCACCTGTGTTTAAAGAAAAATATTGTGTGGGGTCCGTTAACTATTAACACCCCATATCTAGCTCTAGAAGTCCCTAAACCTCAGGTGACTGGAAGAACCTATTAGAATCAATCTTTCTCTATTCACCCTGTTCTTTAGTTTTTCTGCAACATTGGCCTTTGCAGGAATACAGGGGACTCTGGCTCTGATCCTACCTAACCCATTTGATGCTTTTTATCACTCCTCCACAGCTCTCCAGCTTCTCCCTCAAATTCAACACCAAAACTAATGCGCTGAACAAGTGGGCCACGCTATTAAATGAGCAAGGTATTTATTTCAGTGGTAGGGGGGAAAAAAAGGTCTCAAAGTGATTTTGGGGCAATCATTCTGTGTGCTGGCAGCCTGGAACACCCAGAAGTCAGCTAGAGAGACTGTGTGGTCAGGATGCTCCCCAAAATCCCTGGTCTCACCTTAAGAGCACTGGGGATTTTGTTTTGCTGAAAGTTTCCAGGCTCAGTTCAAGAGGAATAAGGTCAGGAAGCTTCGTGTTTAAAGCCAGTGGCTCAGCCATTGTCCTGACTTCAAAGAATGTATCAGGGGATGTTTGTCTTCTTCCCTCTGAACTTTCCTTTTGCTTACCACAATCTTGAACTCAACCCTCCTCGTAAGGCGGAACTAGAACTACACACATTACTATAAATCAAAGCATGATTTATAAACATCAGAATACTATAAATATAGAATAAAATATTAGCAAACAAATATTTTCACCACGTCATTTTCAGTACTTTCCTGCTTTCACCAAGTTAAACCAGAGTCAGTTGCCTTAAAATCACACTGCTTTATTATGCTGTTCTCCAGTTTGCATTATATGGATTCTTAGCTGTGCAAAACACAGTCCCCTCAGAGGATGCTTTGATGACTAAAGTCACAGAGCTCCCTTTTCATCACTTCTAAAGAAAAATGTTGATTTGTGCTAGTCCCACAGGACACAAGCTGCTGGGAAGCTGCACTGTATCCCCTGACCTTCAAGCTCTCACCTTATTCCTGACCAGGTGTCCCAGCATCACTAAAACTCTTTGCTCCTTCCTCGAAAGTTTGCCTGAGAAAGTAAGGCCGAGATTTCATTATTGCCAAGGAAATCCCACCAAGTCCCACTGCCCCCTCTTCCCTTTGCCCTGGCACTAGCCTGGCCCCCTCAGAGGGACTGCTCAGCTCACTGAACCAACACAAAGCTGACTTTAGAAGAAAAACTAAAAATTATGTGTTTCCTGATACTCTGGTGTTCAGTGCAAGGACAAAGCTGAAAGAAGCCAGGAAACTACCGAGCTCTTTGCAAAGAAAGCAAGCTGACGGGCAAGAGCTCTGCCAGACAAGTTCCCCGCTGCTGTTCCTGACATGGATGTATCCTGCCAAGCTGTCCAGATTTACTTCTGCCCTAGCAAATGCTGAGGGAGATGCTGAGCTGCTGCATCCCAGAGAAAGTCACCTTCACCAATCACCTCTTCTTCCAGAGAGGAGCTGGGGGGCAGGAAAGGAGGGGCAGGGAGTGGAGCCCCACACTGCGCTAGGGTGAAAAGAACACTGTTCCGCCAGCTCAGTACAGATGTCTCTGATCATCCAGGGCATTGAGATCGTTGGTCCTCTGGCTCCTGCAGGTTTGTTTGTGGCTAGAGCTGAGGAAAACACCAACACTGGTGCTCTGCTGCCTTGCCCAGACAAGGAATTGGTTGCTGTGCCAGAGACCTGCAAGCAGGGAACACAGTTGGAGACTCTGGCTGAGGGAGCAAGGAAGAAAAATTTTTTCTGGAGACAGGCAGGAGAAAGAGAGAAAAATCTCTCCAGCACTAGCCATTTCAAGTCAGAAATCAAGGCTGAAGAGCTTGGCAGTTTGCAATCTGATCCAACAAGCCACCCAAGCATGCCCACACCAGAGAGACTGTGTCTGCACATAAACAATTAATACCTCAAACATCAGTGTCTGCTCCCGGCATAGATCTTGTGGGTTGTTGTTCACTTCATGCATGGGAAGGCTCCAGCATCAGTGGGAAAATGGAGGAAGACAGCCTGTGTGACTGCCCACCTCTGAGGTACCACAAAAGCCACCAGGTACATGAAACCTGGGAGATTCAGCTGTCTCCATTTCCTCCATTTGCTGGAAAACTAACCTCCCACCAACACCACCACTTTGCTCCTCATGGAGACAGGCAGTTCAGGACTCTCTTAGGCAGAAAAAGACAAGGTGGAAACAGTAAAAAAAAAGCTGTCAAGGTGGCCGAAGGAGAAAAGTGGAGCATGTATAGTGAAGAGCCTAGGTCCCAGCCAAAATGCTAACCCCTGCAGGTGTCCACAGTGCAGCAGCATTGATGGTCAAGAACCAGAACAACTAAGAGGATTACCAAAACACACAGGAGTACAAACAGCTGCTACCATTTCTGCTGAAAACACTTGCTGCTCCCACTTCCCTTGTCAGCTCCACTACAGGCAAAGGCAGCACCAAACCAAAAATTCCTCTGATGTCAGAACTAGGAAAGTCCCTACTGAGAGCACTTAACGTTGAGGAACCACGCTCTGACCTCCACCTCTGCTGAAGGGTCAGCCAAGCGCCAGCGAGGCCACAGAGGTTTGGCTGGTGAATGGAGCGCAGCAGAGGTTGGGCACGCAGGCAGGATGACAGAGACCCAAGAGGAATGGAAGTCCCTCTAACCCAGATACAGAAGGAGCAACCAAAGGTGGTGCAGGAGGAGGGGAAGGCGTCAGGACTGCAGAGCCAGTTCTGAACATTTCAGAGCTTCCACTCTCCTATAAGAGCTGCTGCATCAAAGTTTCCCTCCCTCCTCCTCCTCCATTGCCAGCCCTGCAGGGGCCAGGCAGAGCCTCTCTTCCCATTCCTGCACATCTCTAAATTTGCCTGGTTGCTGAGCACGTCTATTCTAGGCAGCCAAAGGCAGGCGAGATGGGGGAAGCGAAGCGCACGCATCAGTTGCCTCATGAACAACATCAGTGCCAACTTCTTCTCTGCTATAGCCAGTTCAGAGAATGTGTCTGATGCGGCACTCCAAGCCAAGTAACACAACTTGTGAAAGAAATCGGGGGGGGAAGAGTTCTTTCTGTACTAAACATCCAGGCAATTCTCAGTTTTCTGGGGGCGCAGGGAGAAGCAGAAATAGCCATCATTATGGAAGAAACTGCTTAATACAAAACATGGATCAGAGTGATCAAATCAAACAAGAAATACCAGGACACAAAAAAAAGAAATACCATTTTGGGACACCAAGCCCAAGCTGAAAACTGTAAGCAAACTGGTCCTGCCCTGGTCCCAAAGCAAGTGCTGCTAACCCTGAGCAGGTCTGTGAGAGCCTGCAAATACTTCCCAGCTCTGGGCAGCAGCATCTGTGATACAGCTAATCCTCAATTAGCCCAGGAGGATTGAGAGCTGACAGCAGGGCTTGTCTCCACAGCAGGGAAGGGAGGCAGAGCGTGTGTGCTATCCACTCCCCCAGCAAAGCAAGCAGTGAACGCACCAGGGATGGGAACAAGTTAATCAGTTTTCATACATGTAAAATCATAGGTGTCATCGGGACTGGGTTTCCAAAGCAGGTAATGAGGGCAGTAACACAGAAGGGTGTATGGTCAGGAAAGCCGGTTATGTCCATCAAATCTTATCTCGTACACACTGAAAAATAAAAACAGTCCCTCCCTCCTGACAGACTTAATCCTCTAGACAGGATTAAAGCCTATCAAGCAATGGGCTACCCTGGAGAGAACAATCCAGCTTTTGCTGGGTGATAGCTGAGATGGTATCAGCAAACAATCCTAGCGCTTGGAAAGGAATTAAGAGGGGAGCACAGGCCACCCGAAGGTAGGAAAGCATTTTCTGCTTTTAGCTTCTCTAGTAATGCCTGGTGGCATTTCAGGCAAAGCAGCTCCCTTTTTCATGCCTTGTTAATCTCAATGGTACAATCGGAGTGAAGCCAAGCCCAGCTCTGGTTCTGGCTTCTCTCAGCTGTAATTACAGGAAAATATCGTCATCTGTCTTTGCAGCCCAGGTCTTGGGCACCCCAAACATGGTACCCAGGATGAGAAGATACTTTGGAAAGCACTGGCTAACAGACTAACCTGCATGAGAGGCATGCCATTTCTCCTACCAACTCATGTGGCAGCACTTGACTCTTTGGCAATTGCCTCAGGCCGTGGGCTTGTCTTTTTTTACTGTCACCCTGTGGTGACCATGAACTCCTGCACACATATCCCTGTTCTTGCAGGACTCTACCAGCCTCACCCAATACCACTGGAACAAACAGGTTTCTGCTAAGGAGACACAATCCTTCTCTGGAGCACTCCTTGAAGAATATCTGTAGCAGAGATAGTTCTTTTGTCTTGGCCTAACTCAAATCAAGACAGCTCTGCAGATGAACTACACTCCGAACAGTGCTCTCCTAACAGATGCAGCTTTGCTCTGTAAGAGGAGTGCCCTCTGCTGAAAGAACAATAGTCCTACAATAGGCAAAGCATTTTTCTCCAGTTTCTTAAACGAGCACATTGCTTGGCAGATCTGGGGTACAACTCGGGACAGACCACAACCCACACAACAGGCAAGTGAATACAGTTCATTTAATACAGTCAAACACAAAGGGACCACGACAGCAAAACAAAACAGACCAGGCAGGAATGAAGTAACAGGCAGGAGAACATGCTGACAGGTCTTAAGTCTGCCGAACCACAGCTGCCATACCTCTCCAACACACAGAGCCACCTTTTTCTCCACGCTGGACAAAGTTGTAAGGTCTCATCTCTGGTGGCCAGAAGGAAGAGGCTGGAGAGAGGTGCCTGAAGCTGGAGTTGCTGCCCTCAGCGTGGTCAGTGCTCTCAAACAGGAGCACACTGCCCACCTGCAAGGGAAGGAGCAGCCACCTCAAGTGCTCCATGCTGGAGAGAGCAACCCCAGTGCAGACAAGAGTTTCAGGGCCAAAGCCCAGAGCAAGGAATATCACAGCTGTTTCAGCACAACTCACCAGAGTCCAGCCTCTCCTGCCCAAAAAGCTAGGGAGCCCCACCAGCAAAGATGAGCTCCAGGGCAGCCTGAATGTCGCCTCCAGTGGCCTGAAGGGCTCGGAGACTTAGCTCGTCATCATGTATGCCCATGTCTCGCAGCTGCTGAAGCTGTGGTTGCCACTGGCTCTACAGATGGGGAAAAAAAAAAAAAAGCAGCTAAGGGAAGGTGCAAGAGTCCAAGCAGAAACAAAACAACCTTCTCTATGGTCCACTCTTTCACACCATATTCTCCCAACTCTCTGGCTCACAAGCACAACACTAAGAGTGCAAACAGATGTTGAACACTCCAAGTCTTGCTGCAAACTCCCCAAATTCACCAGCCCACCACTCCACTCCCACATGCTATTTTTGCATCGGTCTGTCATGCCTCCTGTGAGAAGCCCCTTTTAGCTTGATGCCTTGGCACAGGAGGGAGCTGGAAGAACCACCTCCACCTGGCACCACTCAGTGAGAACTGGGACTTTCATCGGCTCCTGAAGGAAGAGGCTGGGACACTGACCTGCAGGCTGGGCTGCCCTGAAGCCTGCAAGGCATGCTGCAAGGCCTGGCTGAAAAGGTCATTGGTGATGGGCGTTCCTGACTGGACACTGGATGACATCGGGGAAGTCCCAGAGGAGTGACCCTAGGAGGAAATAAGTTGCACAAGGATCAGAACACCCCATCTTGCCTCCTCAAGCCCATATAGAGGAGAACTCAGCCATAAGAATATAAAGCAGCAAGGGCTCCCAGGCTGGTGTTCAGTTAAGCTCTAGTTTCGCAGCCCAGGAGGGTCTCCCCAGCTTCTGGGCTGCCACTGTACCTGGGTGCCAGGGGTGGGTGTGTGGGAGCTGCTCTCTGGGGTGCTCGCCAGTGCCAGCGCAGTTGCCAGCTCGCTCTGGGTGATTGGCCGGGGTCCAGCAGCCCCAGCATAGCCAAGGGAAGCTGGGCGGGAACCAGAAGTGCTGCTGGATGGTGTAGATCTTGTGCTCTGTGTAGAAGAATAAAAAAATAAAACCAACCAAACAAAAAAAAAAAACCTACCCACAACAAGCCACCTCACATTGGTGTCCGTGTCTGGATAAAATCTGGCTTGTGTTCAATCTCAGGGATTTTTTCCTACAATACTGGAGACTCATAAGTGTGGAACTTTTGAAAAACTAACACAGCAGGATAGGATGTGCTTTTGTCCACAAACTCAGATACTACCAAGCTGCAAAAACTGGCAGTAAACCTTTTAATATACCATCCATCACCTTAAAACCAAACTGTTATTAGCCTGTAACAAAACAATTAGCTGCTGACCGGCACTTTTTTCTGCCTAAGTACGCAATTTCTCTTACAAAACACTTTGTCTTTTGGAGAGTAAAACCTCCCTAGCATCACAGAAGGGCAGGGGCCAACACTCACATGCTTCTCAATCATGCTCATCCAGTGCACAAGCCTCTCTGTATCACTTTAGCTACAAAGGTGCTTACTCCGAAGACAAGTGTGGTTCCAAGTTGTGCTTCTGCATTCCACTGTTGTGACCCTACCCCAACACTCAAGTAAATCCTAACGTGAACAGCATCCAAGCATGCCACAATCAACATGTTCGTCTCCGCAATGACCCCAGGAACCAGAACAGCTTGTGCCGTTCACAAACAGGAAGAGAGAAAACTTAAACTGGCATTCCACCTGACCGGGCCACTCACCTGGTGGAAGTCATCTTCATCATCAGAGAGACCTTCAAAGAGAAAGCCTCCTGCAACAGAAAGGAAAATCAACACATGTAGAAAACTAGGTGCTGGTAGGAATTTGGCACCAGATGGGAACCCTGTGGAGTCCTTGCCCGTGCTGGCAGGCTCAGCCCCAGCTAACGCACTGGTTAGGACAGAAGCCCCAGCACCAACAAGCTCACATGCAGCACAGCGGGCCCACTGCTTGCACAAAACAGAGGCCACAGCACTCTGCCACTAACAGTCGATAGACACAGTTAGGAGAGGCCCCAAGGCCAAAGCACCTCAGGTAAGCCTTACAGTGCAAAAATCTGTTGTCATTTCTGCAGGTTCCCCACTCATCTGTGTGGCTGAACATACCTGGCATGTCCCGGTAGGAGCCAGAGGACATGCCTCGGGAGGATGTCTCTGGGGCTGGCAGTGGGGTGCTGCCAGCCACTGAGTGCAGAACCAGGACAATGGCGTTCACAAGCGCAGGGTGAGCTGGGATGAGCCTAGAGAGAAAGAGTGGAAGCACAAATCACGCACACAGGGGAATTAAGAAACTGGCAGCCAAAAACAGCAAAGAACTTAAGGCACAGCCATCCCCACCAACTGCAACAAGACCTCCTCACGTTGCTCCATGCAGCTGAAGAAGCTGCAGCTCCTTTTTGATCCTGCATTGACCCTCCCCACGGTACACATCTTCCACCCGCTCTCACAGGAGCAACCAGCTCCAGATTTGAACCCACAATCTGGAGGTGATGACAGCCCCATCTCCCACTAAATATTCTTGTGGATCAAAGTATCAGCTCCCTCTTTCCTGATGCTGAGGAAGCATCCTGCCCTGAATCTCTGGCTCTGTGTACGGGTACTGGCAGGCAGGAGCAGAACTTTTCTGTCCCACCCAGAAAGAAGCAGTCTATACAGCAGTGCAACAAAGGCATTGCTTAGTCACTGCACCAGCTCACGTGAACTTACGTGTCCAGCATGTTGGGGTCAGCAAACACTGAAAAGAGATCCTTGTCCTGCAGGACTCCTGGGAGGGACCAGGAAACACAACAAGTAAGAGACAGGATACAAGAAACTGGAGTCAATCAAATAACAGCCACGGGAAAAAAACAAAAGAATTAATTGTTTTTCAGGAACTGAGTCACTAGCACACACCATAAATATTCTATTATTGCTCTCTCTGAAGCCTTTTACGTCTTCCTGGAGACTCTCTCACAGCCACGCACCCAAGGGATGGGGCTTTCCCAGCAGATCCCACAGGCTGTGCCCTGTTCCCCATGAGAGGAATCAAATACAGACTATTTGGCTTTCCTCATATCCTCTGGATCTGAGGCCAGATGCAGACTCACCCAAAGCAACAGGGTCGCTGCTGAGGCCAGGAGTAGCTACAATGATCTGATCCAGCGACTCCTTATTCCCCAGCATTTTGAAAACCTGCCAGAGAAATGAGAGTAGAGCCGCAGAGATGCACGATGAGGCACCACTGCAGGACTTTCTCCACAGAGAGGAGACATACAAAAGACACCCAGACAGCACCAAATGAAGCCCCACTTACTGCATCTCTGTAGGCAGGACTGCTGTGCAGGGCAGTGTGAAGGACCCGGAATTCCCGCACTGCTGCCACCTTATCCACAGGCTCTGAGGGAGGGAAAACAGAACAAAATATGGGTCTCCCTCTGTCAGCTTTAGCAGACATTTTACACGTCACTGGGACTTGCATGCTGCAATAGCAGTGATACTTCTTTAATACCCCTGGATTCAGCTAATCCAGGGAGGAAAGGCACAGACTAATGATCATGAATGTCTCAGTACCCTTACTACAGCATGAATGACAAGTAGCTGCATTCTCAGCTTCCAGACATATAAAAATACACAGATATATCCTCCTACACACAAGTGGAGCTGTGTGACACTAACAACTCTAACTCATCTGATTCTACAGCCAGGCAGACTATGAACACACACAAGCCCGCTGATCCCTCGAGCTGAGTAACCAGCTGTTCTCTGGCAACACCCTAAAATTGGTCACTACAAACAGAAAAGGCCATTTGCTCTCCACATTATTTAGCTCATTCCTTAGCTCCTCCACCAGCAAGACAACAGAACACTTATTTGCTGCTGCTAGAGGTCAAGAGCTCCCACCCAAACATATGGACCCATTCCTCCTCCAAACCTCACATCAGCCTCCCACAAACAAAGCACTAGAGAAGCTGTTCCTCAGTCACAAGAGACTGACACAAAACACAACCCAAAGGGACCTAAGGAGGAACCCACACCGCCTCCTCACCTGGTTTCTGGTCAGGCTCAGGCCAGGACTTGCGCAGGACATGAACAGTGGAGCCAGACTGGATGCCATAAAAATCGAGCGTCTGGTCATCCCTCAGCTTACGGCCACAGTAGATGAGATCTCGGAGAAACATTTCAAGATAAATATCTATGTGGCGCACGCAGTTTATGTCCTGGCCACAGGGAGGGGAGGAAGAGGGTGGTGGGACTGACATGACCCACACAGGCACCTACCAATGAGCTCCGGGTCTGGGACAGACTCCTGCAGTTTGCCGGTGATGAGCTGCTTGAGGTACGAGATGCTGCAGCCACCGAGCGGGCATTCTCCCAGCTCTGTCTCCGGCAAACGCAAGATGGACTTGGGAGCCAGTGGCTGATCCGCCAGCTTTACCGCGATATGCCACTCCGGCAGGGCCATCTCACCCCTCGCACCCAACAGGAAGCTTTGGACAGGGAGGAAAACAAACCAAAGTGAGATTCTCCACTAATCAAGCAAATCCGCAGGGCTCACCCTCTCGCTAGGAAGTTAAGCAGAGGCCAGA
>NW_009700211.1:26267-37368 GCF_000703405.1 Apaloderma vittatum | reverse complement strand
ACTGCAAACATCAGGTGTTATCACTGCCAGTGATAACGTGCTGCTGACTTCAGAACGTGCAGCCTTTTAGAAGAGACTAAACTGAAAAGTAAAGATCCCTAAATAGGACTGGGTTTTAGTTAAACCCAAGACAGTGGTGAACGAACTCTCCCAATCTCAATCTTCGAGCCTCTTTGTTGAATTTTCTGGCTTCCCATTCCCCATGGAGAGAGGAGTGAGTGAGTGGCTGCGTGGTTCTTCGTTGCCAGCCCAGGCAGCTGCCTCAAACCACCACAATACTCACCTATGCTGTGGTCATCTGCTGTGCTGGTGCAGAAGTAACCGCGCTCAATACATATTTCAGAATTGTTATTAAATAGGCTCCATGCAGCAACAGACTGCCAGAGCGAATGGGAAAAAGAATGAGTGCAGCTGACATTCATATAATGCTGCTTTTACTTTTGGTAGGATTCTGTCAATGACAAAAATACATCAAATGGGATTACTTTATAAATACGGCAATCGGCCTCTCCACAATTAGAATTGAATAGTAAATAGTTCAGGCTTGTTTCACAGCTTCTCTGGACACGTCAGTGCTGCCCTTCAATGTCTAGAATTACGTCAAGTTGAGAAGTCCTTCAAGTTGACCAGCTCACAACTCTGACTCCTCACTTATTAAATCTCATTGTTCATCACAGAAGAGCACAGGATGTCTCACACTGATAAAGCAAAATAGTCTTATTAAGCCGAGCATATACTGCATCTGCATGTAAAAACACTTCATTCATTTTATCTCAAAATATGACAGCTAGGACATCTGTATTTGGTATCACGGGGTTTCAAGACTCTGAAGCAAATCAGGCTGATCCACAATCTTGCACCACCACCAGAAGAAGTTTCGGATTTTGATTGTCTTTCTTTATGTGGTGCATATATGCATAATAAAACCCAAGGAGAGTGTTTGCACATGTCCTTGTAACACAAGATCTTTCTGTCCTTTCCAACTTTTGCCATTACCTGACACATACTGTTCTTCAGTTGTTGCTGGCAGCACTGTACCTCAAGAGCAATGAAAGAAGCCCCACCATAAAGGTAAGAGTTCTGAATTACTGCCATTCTCTCATGTTTTACACCTTGAACATTTTGTAACCTTTCAACATCGTGCTTGCTCTGGACTGATTATCACTTACTTTTACTGATAAAATTAAAGTCAGACATCTGAAATGGCATATATATAAAGGGCCCTCACTTCTTTAACAGGCATGAACCATATCCAAAAATTCATGCAGTCTGAGCAGCTTTAAAGGGCTGCAGCTAAAATCAAGGGCAATGCCACTGAGACTTTTCTCATGTAAAGCCATATGTCAGGTTCATTAGTATATTTGCCTCTGTCATTTATAAGCACACCTCTAAATCACACTCTTTTTACCCTCGCATATTACAGAGAATATTGACACGGAGGATTGTCTGGCCCCAATTACAGCTCACAAAATTCAAAGCTTCAAGACTCATAAACACTAAGGACAAATGAACCGCAGGGAAAGAAAAATACCATTCAAGAAAGCCTGGAAATAAGGATCATTAACAGCTACAGACCCATGGGAGCAGCACACACAGGTAGACAAGTGCCCTACAGTCACAAAAAGGTTACAGAGAGCACCAGCAGCCATGAATCACACTCAGAATCGAAGGGTTGCTCCACAAATAAGTGGTTTTCTTTGGTATATTTTTTTTTAAGTTCCTTGTAAAAATGTTGGGTTTGCTCTTCCTCTGTTGAACTGAAGTGCTCAAAATGTTGTCTCAATAACACAGAAGCACAGGATGAACTTTACTGCTTGCATGCACACTGTATAAAACTCAATATTTAAATCAGACACTGATTTATAGACTGTATATAGACTTGCATTCTCCTCCTGAGTTTTACAGACACAGAAAATCCATGAAAACTTTATTTTTTGCATAGGATAAGATGAAGAACCTGCCAGTATTGTTTATCCTGCACAGGAGGGTGCCTCTCTGAATCTATGCCTGTCTGTACAATGTTTTCATTATATAAAAGGCTCACTACTACTGCTAAGTCCATGTTTTAGAGAACAGACGCACAGGTTAACCAAGCATTGCTCAGATCACATCATGCTTCAGTTGCAAAAGGACAAAAAGCCACATGAAGATGGATGAAGAGGCAATCCTTGGCTAGGCAGCGCGGTGCTTGCACTCAACAATAGTGACTCTGCTCCTCGCCTCCACCTTCTGCAACCCTGAACTACTCCTGATGCAGCCACTATGAGCATCCTAAAGAGCCTGCCTAACGACATTAGCATCTGAAGTATGATTTTTTTTTTACAGCACTAAACTTTAAAATAGTGTGGTTTTAAGTTTCACAGATTGTTTTTTCTCTTCAAAGACTGAAGCAGACTGGTGTCACAGGAGCAGGAACTGCTTAATGTACTGACAGTGTACAGTATATTTCAATGACCCAGCTCCACTCAGGTACTAGAATAATTACGTGCATTTATAGAGGCACTTTTAGGGACCAGAGATTTGGATTTTGGCATATGTGATCAAAGTCATCCTATAAAGAGGTGCTAAGGCCAGAATTTCTTGACCTTTATATTCGTCAAAGTTGTTAGTTCAATAAAGGTCAAGATGTGTGACAAAATTCAAGCCTGTCTGAGCCAATTAATGACAAGTAACCAGACCATTAAAAATCTCATTTATGCTGAGCAGCCAAGTGGGTTATGTGAGGGCAGTCTGTACCTTAGATAGCCTACGCGCTCAGTTACAGACTTGCAATAGAATAATAAAAGACAGAAGGCAGAATGAAAGAATACTTAAAGTTTTAAGAGGCACAAGCTAATCTTTCCAGCTCGACCAACATAGATAGAAACACAAAAATTAAAAAAAAGCAGTATCATTTCTTTATATTATTGTAAATATTTCAGAAGAGAAAGTGAAAAAAATTTTTACCATTAGGAAATCACTTATATATTGTACTGATAAAATGCAAGGCAATAAACTCTTCAACACAGCTATAAGCAGATCATGAAGTATCAGTGACATGCAGCAATAAGATGTTAAAGAAATAGTTTGAAAGCACCAAACTGCTCAGAGATCTCTTTCAAAACTCAGGAGAATTTAACAAATCAAGTATGACAATAATCATGAGGAAAACAGCAAAATTAGAACCTGGACTATGCCCTTAATATCTGGTAACTCTAATTTTAGTCCCTAACAGAACCTGGGCCAACATTTTATTTTTTATTTTCCCAGTCATTAAAAAAAATCATGGTAGTATTAAGCCTTTCTCTGTTTCAAGGTCCTAATTGTTTGATTTTAACTAAGCTCTTCTGAAACCAATGGACAAAAGAGCTAGCAGCTTTCTTTTACTCAGACACCTTGGATTTTATGATGATGGCAAAAAAATTGCGCTGGTTTAGATTTCAGTTTCTCCTGATAGTAGCAACAATCCTCAGTTCATAAAAACCTAAGACATCCTGCTTTGTTAATTAAGATGTGATGCTGGTGAAAGGAATGTGTCCAAAATAAAAGCCAGCTTGTACATATTTTCTATTACATAGGGTCATATAAACTATGGCTTTTATTTCAACTTGCATATAGCTCTGCTAAAGCCACACTAAATCACAGAAACACAGAAAGTTCAGGGTTGGAAGGGACTTCAAAAGATCATCTAGTCCAACCCTCCTGCCAGAGCAGGATCACCAGTGTCGCAAAGTATCTGTTGTATTTCCGGTAAAATTGTATTCCCAATAGGTACAATAAAAATTACATTCATCACCGTTTCTGTAGCTAAAACCTTGCACTGGGGCGAACTGTGAAGAGAGGGAAGACATGTTCCAACACTCACAACCATCAAACAGTGCTGCCCAGGGCAGGATGGGCTTCCTGACACCCATGTCCTGCTGCCTGCACAGACACGGGCTCAAACACAGCCATGAGACAGCATCTGCCAGGGGAGTGGGATGCAGAGCTAGAAAAACAGAGAAGACGTGCCCCAGCGCTGAGGTGAGGGAGCGGGACAGGGGGCAGAGCAGGGCAGCTTGAGGCTGCAGAAACCTCTGCACACGGAACTGCAGCCCCAGGTCAGCCCAAGCGCCGCGAGAGAACAGCGAGTGCCCTCATGCTCATACCAGGGACACATCTCCCCAGCAGGTAAATGCTCCAGCCCTCAAAGACACACCAAAACCAGAAAGAAACACACGTGCAGTATTTTTGCCTGAAGTTGCTTAAATTATCTGACAGTGCCCTTTCCTTTAAAGGCTTCTCATAACCTCCCTGAAGGCGCTTGGTTAGCTTGGTAAACTCTGATTCGCAACACGTTGTCTTTAAAACACTCTGACAGACGCCTTCGCATAAGGATAAGTGGCTTTCAGTTTTCACAGAGCACAGAGAGTTTTACATCCATAACTGAATGCTGTGAATCCCATGCAGGCAGCAGGGCTGCCAGGGCTGTGCCCAGCCCAGCGGCCAGCTTTGGACACAACGTGGGTTCTGGTGCCAGACACAGGCTCCCTGCACGGTCTTACGCTTCGCATCCATTCGGTTTCTACTTCTCACAAACATAAACTTAAGCACAACTGAGTCTCTAATAATTCAAATATATGATGCTCAGTGCACTATATAGGCAGCTACTGAGACTGGGACCTGGAACCCACATCACAACATCCAGTTTTGGCACTTGCTGGAAAAGCCTTTTAAACAAAACTCAAAGCCACCTCTATGGGAAAGAGAAATTTAGCTCCCCCATTCTTTCCTCCTGTCATCACATGTGTTTCCAGAGCTATTTTAGCCCTAATTCAACAGTTCTTCTTACTTAGAAGTGTGCTCCCTAAAATATAAAATTTAGACTTGTTCCTCACGCACATCCCTGCAGCCTCTCCTCACCCAGGCCGGTTCCTCCAGCCCCTCTTCCCTCCCGCTGCCTCCCACTCCTTCCACTCTCCTTTCTCCTCACGTGTCTCCAGCGTCCTCTCATTAATAAAATCATCTTAATGTATGTTCCCACTTTGCTATAGCTGCATCAGTGGGATTTAATTTATAAGCAAAATTTGTCTCCCAATATTCATAAAATTTATGGATTTAAAATAGTCCTAAATTTTCTATTTTGTGATGGATACAATAATATTCTGTATTCCATCTGTGACAGCAAAGCAAGTCCTCACTAATAAAAACACACTCATATCTAAAATGTAGGAATTTGAAGCAAACGCACTCAGTTCCTTTACAACTGTTATTTTTGTGAATGTTGCCAGAGATGATATACACCTAAACAGAATATCTTTTCATAGTCTTCCACTAAACTTCAGCCTTTCTGCAAATAAGACTCAGAAGCAGGTGTACATATAAATACATCAAAGAATAAGATACAACTCTGGAGTAAACTATTCTTCTACTTCAGCCTTTATCAGGAAAAACAGGAAAAATCCAAGTAAATTACCATCCTAAACTATTTATAGTGTTTCAATTTTTGTGTTTTTTTTTTCCTTCTCTTTTAACAAATGGCAAAAATTGTACTTCAGAATTAGGAGGATCTGCAAGTTATATGCATGAAATCTCACATCTGCTTTGTGGAAGGCAGGGTTACCCACCACATTCATGAACTTATTTATGGCAATGAAATGTTATTGGCAGAGAATATCTTAGAGAAATTAAAAGAAAAATTAGAGGTTCTGAATAAGTTCCAAATTCTCCACACAATTCAATAGCTTCCTATTCACAACATGCAAAAATTCTGTATTTCTAGAAATGAGACAGGAAAAATTTTATAGTGTAGAAAAGCTCCTGATAATTTCAAATTAAAGAAAGCAGAGACAAAATTTCATTTTGTTTTTTTCCTAATCTAGAGAATCTTAGTGACAATACTAGTGCACAATTTATTTTTTTAATTTTTTTTAATTTTTTAAAAAATTCAAAAGACATGTTGAATACTCAAGAATCTGCAACATCCAAACTGGAAACTCTGCAGAACACCAGTCCATTGTAAAGACTCAATTTGCACATTCTCAGCACTTAGCTGTCTCTGAATGGTATGACTAAAGAAACTGAAAACTCTTTATTTGTATTTCTATAATGTGATTTAAATATGACGCCTCTCTGCTTTTGCAGGGATTAGATAGTACAATCGCTTTTCACATGGAGAGGAAGTTCTAGCTTTACAAATAGATACAAGCCTGCGCATCTCAAAATGAAAGGTAATAATGTATTTGTATTTCGTTCCAAGCCTAATTCCTTTACTCATCTAACTTCAAAATGATGGAGGAGCAAACAAGCTGCAGGTTAACTGGCAGGTTTTCGATTTTGTAGTGCATTGCAGTTTTCATATTCTTCACCTTAGCCGGCATTTTATTTTGCTGACGATACCCTTTAACAGAATGCAACTTAATTATGTCAGCATTACCTGATCAGCAGGACCTTACTTCTTTGAAACTTTTTTTTTCTGGCCAGTAAATGCACAAATTAAATCTGGCCCATGGCTACCTTTACAATCTGCAATGCTTAATTTAACATCTTACACTATGTTATGTTCACACTCAAAAGTGATCTCAAAATGATTCATAGATGGTCACAGTTGCCTACATAACGAGCACTGAAAAGACACACGGAAACTCATTGTGCCTTGGGAATCAATGTATAACATAGACTCTTCAAATGCCGCAAATGCCATTTTGATGGCACAGCTCATCCTTGCCATCCCTCCTTCTGAACTACACTTCAAAAGGGTGTTGGTACAAGAGATCAACAACAAAGAGGGGACAGCCTTAGGTGACTGTTTTAACAGACACACATCTGGATGTTTCTTATCATAAGCAAATCTGTTTTCCATTGCAAATTTGAGTTTGGTATAGGTAGCAACTAAACCAAAAACCACCTGGGCAAAGAACTGAAGAGAAGGAACAAGAATACAAGAAGATGCCACACGAACAAAGAAATAAGGTAGTATAAATCGAAGTCAGGCTGACTTCTAGCAAAATCAGTCATAAAAGAAAGAGCTGTCCTTGACCTTTTGGGGGACTTTGCCCTCAGCCCACGTACTCCTAAACAGTGTGGAGGTGAAGGCAGCTCAATGTCCTGTGCTGTCTCTAGCACTGCCTCTCTCCGTGACCCCCAGATTAAGGAGTAATTTGCTGAAAAATCTCTTTTCAGCTAGTTCTGCTTTAAAGCAGACAGGAGTAATTCCCAGAGCATGGATCTGACCAGACTGTCACACACAGGCTAGCATTCTGCTAAAAGCATGGCCTAGGCTCTTACCAACTTTCCCAGAGACCACATATAGGCTCACAAAAGGAGGTAGGGAAGGTCAGAGCCTCCCTATCCCTGCTGCCCAGGAACATGGCGTTCGGAGCACTCACCTGGGACACGGTGCAATCGGTTCAGTTCTGTTGTGTCCTGATGCCAACTCAGACATGCATTCCTCACAGGAAGGACCTTTATTGTAAGGCAGGACCTAAAGAAGTCTGGAACAGTGCAGGCAGTCTTGTCATTTTGACCTTTGTCTTATACTTTGAATAATCTCCTCGTCAAATTTATTTTGCAATAACACCTTCCCACTGTGAGGCCATAGCATATGATGATGACATTTGCTTTCTGTTCCTTCTCTCAAAGGTGTTCTTTGTAGACCAGAGATTTTCACAGGGCCAGTGAGAGAGAATAGCACAGACCACAGCACTAAGTGCAGAGGGCTGCAGTTCCTATGTCCTGCTCCAAGGCCACTTACAAATATCACACATTAAATAATATTTGGACAAAATAACATTTTTGTCACATATTGGGAAAAAGATCTGCACAGCTAGCTCCAGAGCTTTACTGAGTCCTACAGGTCCTACTAAAATACCAGTTACAATAACAATGCAAATACTACTTCACAAGTTGCAATTCGGCCAAACAATGTACACCTACAACTTCCCAACACTGCTCCGACGATTTCAGCTGCAGTGTGCAACTACTGAATGCTAGGAAGGATTGTGGTGGACATTTAGTTCCAGGCTCTGTATTAATTAATCAGGGTATGTCTTGAGCATGGAAAACTTTCTTGAAGTAGGTGCTTCCAGGCTGCATTAACACTCTCGATTTCTTCCTAATCTGCCTCAAGTGAAACGTGCATAACACCATTGACTTCAACATGTTTGCATTACAACAGAGCAAAGTTTAGGCATCTACCTGCACTCCTGGTTCGACAAAGGTTTCCAACACATCTTTCACAATAAACACAGATTCAAGGCCTTTTTCTAGTAATGTTTAGGAAGAAACTCGCCACTGTGAGGGTGATGAGACTCTGGCACAGGTTGCCCAGGGAAGTTGTGGAAGCCTCCTCCCTGTATGTGTTCAAAGCCAGATTGGACTTTGAGCAGCCTGGTCTAGTGAGAAGTGTTCCTGCCCTTGGCAGGGGGTTGGAACCCTGTGATCTTTATGGTCCCTTCCAGCCCAAATCATTCTGTGATTGTATGGGAGGACTTAACTGCATCTTAGAGTACTGCTCTGTTCAGAGGGAGTTTGTTTTCAGACATTATGTCCAGCAGCCCACACTCAGGAAGACAGTCACAGGTGTAACAGAAATCAGCCAGCCTTTCCACAAGCTGCCTGCCCGTTTCATGTGCAGAAACTCAAAACCACATCTGCCTCACTCTGAGTATAATTGCTACAAATTGAAAATAACAGCGTTTCCTTTTTACATTGTTTCAGCCTCAATAGCTGCACAGACACCAGAGATTGAAATCAAGAGTTGTAGATGAGAAATTTAGATATAATTGAGCATGAAGCATCTCATTTCAGACAAATTGTTTCACTTTAATACATACAAGTGTACTGGTAAAAGATGTTTTGAATTGCAAAATTCAGTCAATGAAAGTGTAAAAGAAATTAGTTACATTTTGCAAAATGCATAGGAAAAATGCTTTCTATTGAAGTAAAAAGAACACTTCCTTTCTCACGAAACAGGAGGGGGTTTTGTAACTGTTCTACCATACGTAAATCACATTCAGCTTGAAAGTGCATGTATTAAAGAAAGAATTTCAGTAGCCAGTAGAGCTCAAGTTCTTACCTTTGTTGAATAGCTAATTAGAGCAATCATTTATCATTCATAAAGTCTTAGAAAATATAAAAAGAGAGGAAAAACAATAGAAAGAATACATACATGTGATGACTAGGCAACTGAATAAGCTATGTCATCAGCTGAATTTAGCAAGGCTCAAAAATTTAATGCCAACAGAAACAGAATGAAAATACCATCACAGGGCGATTCTGCAGCGTGGCTAAGGCAGTGCAGGCAGCCTCAGGGGAGCTCATAAGCAGCCACTGTGCAAAACCATGGTCATATTACTGAGTTTTACATCTGACATATTAGGACTAGAAAGAATTTGTGGAAAGCTGATGAAATTAATGGACTGTTTTACCTAGGGCTCGTTTCTTCTTAGACAACTATCCATTCAAATGAAGAGCTCTATGACTCTTGGTTTGTAATGGTGGGGTTTTATAGAACTTACAGAAAGGCATATTTCTTCTAACATTTTACTGAAGACTTAGAGAGTTTCTATCCCTAAAGTACAAAAACGAAGAAGAAAGCATTTATTGGTTTGAACCATCAATGCCTTCACCTTGCCTTCTACCTTCTTCTGTGTAAGAAACATTCCCCAGTGTATCTTTTGGGGCAACTCATTGTGCAAGCTGTTCCAATTTGGGTACATAATAAAAATCATGCTGAGTTCATAAAAACCTATCTTTGAGATGCTCTAATTTCACATATACCTGTAAAAGCCTCTGTGTAGAAGAAAGGGGTCCTCATATGAAGCACCGAAAAAAAAATCAGTGTCCTGGAGCAAGTAAATGTAATGGAAATGAGCTGAAAAGCTGAGAAAGACATAGAAAATGAGAAGTTCTGATAGTTCACTAAAGAAACGGTCCCATTTCTTTTCTAATAAGTGCCAAAATCATCCTGTTCCCAGCCTCCATTTCTAAAAAAAAACTGGTGATGTCAGTGCTGGAAAGCACTGATCAAATCCATAGGATCTGCAGGGCAGTGTGGTAAATCGTTCTCTGTAATGGAATCCATTACAAAAATATGTACACCTAGTCATAAAATTCTGGCTATGTCCAACAATGCCTTACAGGAAAAGGTAGTCATGAGAATTTTATTAACTAAAATCAGCAGAGTACACAACTGCAAGTTATTACAGCTCCAAAAACCTATTGCTTGCAACTGGAGACTATACAATAAACTATATCTGAAGACATATAAGAACCACAAATAATAGATGTAAACCAGCCATTTGTATGGCATCAACATATTAAGCTCAGGACTGCTCTTTGAAGTCCTTATTATAAAAAGACTGATTTGTCTGGTGTAAGTAACAAATCAACGTAATAGCAAGCATAAAACTAGTAATGTCTTGTAAAATTTACTGTATGTATGACATGATATAGCTTTTGAAACAGGCTTACCACATTGTGGCTCTGATGTAAAAATTAGATGATAATAGTTGGGTTTCTGAGTAAAAAAATCTTTTGTGGCCTACTAGTTTTTACATATTTTTTCTTTAAAAAGATGGGATAACTTGTTGGCTGGTCTCACCTCTAGTGAAAAAGCTCTTGATTTATAAAATTTCTACCCATAGTTTGACAACATGTAGCAGTTTCTGCTTTTTAAAGCTGAAACAATTCACAAAGTATGTGAATTACAACACTTGTTACTTGACCAACAAATGTGTCCACATGATCACTGTTGAGGTCAGTGTAGGGACAATAACAGTGCCTACAATTTATCATAGAAGATAATTTTCAGCTCAGTTTCTTTAAGCTCTTGAGCACAAGTATCTGAAATATATAGAAATAAAAAATAAACCTGAAACAAAATGATCAAGGTAAGATGTTCTTAACTTTTCAGAATTGAGGAGACAGTTTTCATTAAAAATAGAGTTATTTTAGAGTGGATAATATTATTTAATACAAAGTTTTATTAATTTTTGAATGCACAAATATCCGTGACTGTCTTGGGCACTGATCATGTGCTCAAGCACATGGTCCTAAACTATGAAGATCTTTTGTCACCTACAAGTGGGTTATACTTGGTTTCACTTCTCCATTTAGCATAAACTCCACTGCAGTGCCTGAA
>NW_009700211.1:3389-26236 GCF_000703405.1 Apaloderma vittatum | reverse complement strand
CCGATATGTAAACTGGTGATCCACTTGCATTTAGTTCTGTTTTGCACTACAGCTCTGACAAGTACTAGATGATCCCCACACATCCATTTTGTTTCATGGCCGTTGAGAACAAATCTCAACCACCAGCCATTACTACACTACAGAATTATAAATTCCTGATCTGTCTGAGATGAAAACTTCTCTCTGCTGATACATCTACATCTACCTCTACCATCTCCTTAATAAATGTCTAATTCTGAATCACAATATCCATGGAAAGATCGTATGTTTCATGAAGGATGCTCTCTTGTGTTACAAGAGAATATGGCAGATGACAATAGCATTCCTTTATTGAATGCTACCTGAGCACAAATTCTACTTTATTTGTACTCCTTTATAATTTTTTTCTGCTAAAAACTTACTGTAAGTGATCTAATACTGCTTTTGATTACTCTAAATATTGTTTAAATGCAATCTAAACTAATTGAACCTAACCTTTCTCTGTTAAAATACTGCAGTTTCTCTGTAGTTCAATTTTGCATAGTCATAGATAACTGTTACTTTAGTGAAAAATGTCATTCTGAATTGAAAATATTTTTGTCACTTGATACAAACAATTTTTCCATCCATAATATATTGTCTCTACAGGTATGGATGAGCATCCACACATACCAATATGCCAGAGAAAGAGGAATGAGGAAGAGAGAATGATGGATGTCAGTATATTGGCAACTAAAAGATAACGCCATGAAAAGAAGCAAAGATGGGATTCTCTCTTCCCAAATGCAAATTGAGGCAAGATCAATCAGCTTCTTCTAATCATAGAATGGCCTAGGCTGGAAGGGACCTTAGAGATCATTTAATCCAACCTCCCAGTCATGAGCAGGGACGCCTCTCAGCTAGATCAGGCAACACATGGGGACTGAATGGGGAATTCTAGAATTAAGGCATTTCACACAAATGAAAAAAAGCACCATCAGCACATTTTCAGGGAAAATTACAGATAAAACACAGTATGGCAATGCTTAACTCAGTTGAATGTTTAACTCAGTTGAAACAACTGCTGCATCATGACCCTCAGGCAACTGGAAGTCAGTGAATACAAAACAATTCTTTTGTACACTGTGCAGTTTTGCCATGGGCCTGAGGATCCATGTGCCTAGAAGGCATTTGAGAAATGAAAGCCATTATCTTGGTTTTGTTATTAATGTTTTTGATCAAATAACAAGGTTCTGCTCAAACGTGGTTGTTGCTCTGCAGCTCTGAACCACAAACTACTCCATTTTTTTGAAAGAAATATAAATGAATATTTAAACCAGAGGAAATGTAAGTTTCTCCACTTACTGCGAATTCTCTGATTTCAGATTCAAATGCGTCATTTTGGCACACCAGGCACAAACTACCCCTTCTTTAGTGACAGCCACAGTAGCAAAAGTATGAGAAGCACGCTCAAGTCTAGTGTCATAACTCAACAGCAAGAAATGTGCCTTGGGCTTGTGCTGTCAGGAGAGATCATGGACTGGGGAGACTATTTTTTAAAAATCAATCCTCTAGGCAAGTTCAAGAAGAGTGTAAGGGAAGTAATATGAAAGCTTGAAAGTCTCCTAGATCTATAATGTTTGAGTAGCGGAATGAAAAGGCAGAAAGGCATATTACTAGATACAGAAGGCGAGTTTTAATTTGTTAAGAGTAACAAAATATTCAGTATGAAAAGCATTGAGATCCTTGACTAAGGAGAAAAAAGCAAGCCAGGCATCAGTTAATTTTCGGTTTCTCACAGTGAAAGGCAAGCAAGCAACGAGCTAACAATAAAGTGCAGTCATGAAAATGGGCATGAAAGTAACACTGGGTGTTTGATGGGAGCTCAAAGATGCCACAACCAGGCTCCACCATTTTGTACTCTACTATTACTGGACGTGGTGATTCTCATGTCTTTCAGAAACAGCTGTGCTATCGGACAGTGAGAGCAAATTTGCTTGTACTTATACTTTCATTTCTCTTCCCCCAGTGGAGCTAAATTATGTTACATTCTTTTATTTTTATTTTTTTTTGTACTCTCTTCTGTCAATTTGTTGGATGACTGAGGATCCCTGTATGTGGAAAGATCCCCCCAAAGTGTTAACACTAATATGAACATCATTAATTTCAATCTTATCCTGTGTAGAACGCAGTCCCAGTCCTTGCATTAGACATCTTCTTTTATTCCCTCTATTTCTGATAGCTGGTGACAAAGAGGGCATCCTAGAGGTACTGCAAAGGCCCAGATGAGTAGGGGGGTTTATATATATATAAAAAAATCTTTGTGCAAAACCTTTCTGACATTTAAGACAAAAAAGTACTTGGGGAGCCTTTGCTGGTCTTGATGCGATTCCTTCTATACTACTTCTTTTATTTAAACCAAAGAACACCTACAGGGCAAATCAAGCTGTTCCCACAATTGACTCTGATACTTACGCCATCAGACACCAGCCAACAGTGAAAGGCTTCCCCTCCATCTCCGATTCATCTTTTTTTTAGTATTAACTGTAACTTGAATCAATGCACTACATCAAGTTAACTGACAGTCAAAGTCTCTAAAACACACAGGTACAATGGAGTAAGTCAAAACCAAGAGAAAGTCTTAATATACATTCACATTATTTTTTAGATTTTTTTTCTCACCTTCTCCATCCCTTTAACCCCAAACTGAAGTCTCTAATTTGCACAAAGTTCAGAAGCACATGGCTCAATCTGACTACCTAATAAACCTCAGCAAAGCCCTACTGCTTTAGTACTAAAAGATCAATACAGACTTCAAAGCCTGTTTTTCTGAGCTTGTTTAATGACAATGAGCCCACAGTCATAAGTTACCCACAACAGCTAATCGGCACTCCACCACCTTTCTTTAGGTTGTATTTTACCCTCAGTTTTGAATTTGGAAATCCCCACTACACTGGGGGATGGGATAGGAGGAGAGTTCCATGTAAAATATTAGATTTCCTAACTGAAAATTAAAATAATTTCTTGTAAAAAATTGCAAATAAAATAAAAATACTCTACAATTTAAATATTATATTGCCTTTAATGCAGCACACCATTAGTAAGACTCAGACATGGTCTCCTTCTAAGCCAAGTGAGACCTCCAGCAAGAGCACCAGAAGAGTATGATCTTCTTCATCAACATTCTGTGCCAGCCCTAAATATTATAAAGTAAGGGTTGCTCTGAATATTCCACTCATATTTTTACCATTATCCTTCTCTTCCCCTTTCAGGAAAGGCTTTCAGTGTGTTGATTATATTTCTGTGCTGAGTTTCTAGAAATATTTAATCTAAAGTGACAATTTGACTAAATACAGTAGCTGCCATTTTACATAGCCAGCAGGTGAGGTGAAAAAGTCAGTGTGATGCTTCACTCTTTGGGAAATGAATAATATAGCTCAGAGAACAAATATATAACATTTTCTGTCCATCAGTCTACTGCTTTCATTTTACAGTTTTATCTGTCTAAAAGCTACTTGTTTACCCAGACACTCTTATCTTCCTTCTGTGTGAAACTTCTTTGCAATAAATAAAATGCCTTGTGTTTGCCATGCCTCCAGCTCATTTTGATTTCAAACATACCCAAGATTTCATTTTGATTGCCCTTCCAAAAAAGGTATTTCATATTACGCCACAGCATCAAAATAGACCAATATAAGACAATATTTCTCATTCGCTGGTGTGTTTTTTGTTTGATTTTTTTCCTGTTTGATAAACTAAATATATGTATCTTTTTAAAATCTGTCAGACTATTTTCACTGAACTAAAATGAACCAGTATTAATGGAGTTGCAGAGAGTGGTCTCAAAAGTCAATAGAGAGATGAGCATAAACTAAGCAGACTACCAATAACTTCTGTGAGAAAAAGAAACTATTGTACTGATTAACCTACTAGTGAGACAGGTCTTAGCAAGATTATTTGCACTGTTCATTAAACCTCATAAAATATTTAGATGATCTCAGAACTTCACCTGACAAACACGCTGACGGCAATAAGAGGAGTTTTAGTCCGATACAATGATGCTAGAAATAAAAATGAAGTTCCTCTATCAATAGTGTTAGAAATCAGCTTCTTTGCATGAACCTAGGAATATAATTTCGCTTTTTCTATTCACATGCAAATACACCTTTCCAAGAATACAAAAGATATCCCAAGGAAGAAATTAAAACAGTATAGATTCTAATACTAGGGCTGTTATATGCCAACCAAGTTTTGTGCTATGCTTTGTTTCAGGTTCCGTGTGATGTGACAGCTGTTTCTATTCAGATGATGTTTTAAAGGAAACATTTTCTGTAATTTCAGCTGACTCATTCAAACTAGCAATACTCCATTTTAAAATACCATTGAGAACATGCAAAGCATTTCTTCACTGAAGACAGCATTTACTGTTCTAACTTAATGCAAATGTTAGTTAGAATCAACAAGCCTGCACAAATGTCAATGTCGCTTGTCCCCCTTAAGATGATTTCACGCCTAACACAGCAACCAACAATTTGCCAGAAAACACATTAAAAAGTAGCTTAAAATGTATCACTGTGTACTATATCTCTATGGTAAATAACACAGTAGGTCCCAGATGGCTGTTGTAAACAGAAAAAAAAACACAAAAACAAGCCCAAAACACAATGAAGTCTGTGAAACAAATTCAAGTGGGACTAATATTGCAGCTCTTAATAGGGTCACCACCCCAACATGAGCAAAAGTTTCATTCTAGTAAGGGGTAGCCAAAATATTGTCAAGTTAATGTGTTATTTTCTTCTGAAGACAGAAATATTATTTTAAGTACTAAAGCCACCTTTCCCAGCTACTTCTGGACAAGTCCCATCCCATTTCACTAAGCAGAAGACAGATGTATGGGCTGATAAGACTGCAGGATTATTTACTTTAAAAGGAAGTACGTGTAGAGGTCTCAGGGAAGGACAGAATGTCAAGATCACTTTGACTTGTCAGAAGTTTCTCAAATTGTATCTCCAAACAGTGCAAACAGCCCCATGTCTGTGAGAAATGAAAGGCAGCAAAGCTTGTTGGCTTGGCAATGCCAGAACAGTGCATGAAGTACTGAGGGATGAGCCATATGGTAATAAGAAAATGGCAGCCATTTAGGCGGCCATAGGAGGATCATTTGTTTTGTGGGCAGTGATCAAAACTAAAATGGATAAAGCAGGAAGACTGGGGAAAGCACCTGGTGCTGCCAGCTGGAACAGCTGATGCCATAAAACAGGTTGGTGATTATGCAGATGTAATCCTTCATAAATCTGTCCTAGCATAGGGTGAACAGGAGGAGGAAGATGGCCAAAACATCAGAACATACTTCCTCTCAGGGGCTGCTCAAGGTATTTAAGAGCTGTAAGTGTGACCAGGCATGGCTCAGACTGGTGAACAGGAATGTGCACTCAGGATGAGGATGGTGAAGGCAAAAACTATTTCTGTCAGTGAGGTACCAGTTTTGAAAAAGAAAAAAAAAATAAGGAAAAAAAAAAGAAGGCACCAAAACCAAACTGAAGATCTAAAACACATTAAAATATTAGCCTGAATGTTGATGAGATTGTTTCCAGAGCCTTCACAGTGAGGTCGACGGCTCTTGATGCGCTGGGGTTTCTCATCATTCAGACCTTGCTAAGACCCATAAGCCAGAGCTGTGCAAAGCAAATACTAACCTATCAGAGCCCTGGCACTTGCATTTAGCTAAACTTCAGTACTCCTCTCACCACTCCCTGAGCCTTTTATTTTAACATGGCAACTCCTCCTTGCCCTTTCATCTCCCCTGTCTACTGATGAGAACCTGACCCCAGCTGCTAACCCGCAGCCTGACATTGTGCACTGCTCCAGTCTCTCCTTCAATGAAATTGCACATAATTTATTCATCCTGAGGCTCAGGACAGGTGCTGCAGCAAGAATGGCAAACACAGCTAGGTCAGTGGCAGGAAAAGTGAGTCATGTCCTGGATAGCTGCAGCATTAGCTCTTGCTCCATTTAGCAGCATCAAAGCTGCGTGTCACACTGTGAAATACCGATCACGGTAATTAAACCACCACTTCCTGGCACATCAATTGGTTTCCAACCAGCACTTATATGGCACTGAAGATACTCCTTGGGAAATCTTGCCTGGATGAAGTTTTGACATTGTTGGCTTCTACTTGTCCCTTCCTGAAAGCACCAGGCTTTGTACTCTATTCTTTCTAGTGTAAGTAAAAGACAATATATTCAATGGGGGGGGAAAAAAGAAAAAAAAAAAAAAACACACTACTGCAAATTTGATGTACATATCCCTCAACTTTCTGTATCATCATCAGTATGCACAGCAGATCACATACTGCAGGACAAAGAGACAGTCCCAGGGCTATGTCAAATTCATCAGTGGTTTTGCTAATTGATCAAAGAATGTTTGAGGCCAGAAGCCAGTTCAGGTTCATGTCACGTCCCCCTCCCAGATGGCACTGAAATATTATGTTGATGCTGGAAGTAGCAACAACACAGTTCTCCTCAAAGACCTGTTGCCATCTGTTGCCAAACAACATCAGAAGGGGATGACAAGAGCCTTTAGCCCATCATCCTCTCCTGTGCTAAGTGGAGAGACAGGAGGCAGCAGAGACGTTCCCATGCTGTCAACAATTCCAGCAATGAATTAATCAAAACTAGCAGAATAAAATGGGCTGATACAGACTGATTGGGGTGAAATTACTTGATATTTGGCCAATTTGAGTATATGCAATTTTTACAGAATTTTTTGTAAGAACATTTCATTCAGCTTTAATTATCACCAAATAGGGGAGATGGGTAGGGAGACAGAGAGGTAAAGCTACACAGACAAGTATCATGGGTTTGGCAGATCCTAAAGCAGAACCCAGGACGTCAGTTCTGTCTCTTGCTCCAGGCTGGGACACACAGATCCTTCCAAGAGTGAGCTCAGTGCTCTAACTTATTTCACAGGGAAATACAAATCCATTGAGGACTATCCTGCACTGAGAATGCAACCATTTTATTGTATATTGTCATTACATTTGCTTCCAGGTCAGCTGAATTTTCTGTCATCTTTTCAGCTCTTGTTAGAACATAAAAGTTATAACTTCAGTCTAGTTTGAATTTATTTCTACTCTATTATAAATATTTATCAGTCAAAAGATACAAAGTACTGAGAACGAAATGAGTTAGTATAGGATAAATCATTATGTCAAAAAGCTTGCAAAAAGAACCAAGTATTAAATTACTCTAGATGGCTGTTTGTCCTCTCTGACAACAGAGTTCCTTGACAGTCCCACATTTATAACAGGCACAAATTAAAGGGAGAAACACAAAGGCAATTTCTTCAAGTTTAGGGGAAGAAATGTTTCTAAGTTCAGATTATAGCTCGACAAAAGCAGACATACTCACTAGACTTTCAGTGACACAGCACTGAAAACTGATTACCAGAGCCATTACTGCACCAAACGGTGCCCGTTGAATTGAAGGCTAAATCCAAAATCTAAAATTTTTACCCCATCTTATTAAATAGCTATTAAATAACAGAAATGCACCAGTAAGTATTTCAGAATGACATTCACAAGCAGTAAAGCAGAGAAGACAAGGCAGACAATTTTCTCCCAGGTGTATTACTGTAGCACAGAGAGAGTTTTTAGAAAGGTGCCAAGGGGCAGCAGCAGATCACTCCAAGGATTATGGTTTTGTAGCATTTCTTACAGCTTTACTTTACACAGCTACTCTTCGTACACTCCAGACAAGAGCAGTCCATGCCCAGGCCCAGATATGATCGCAAATTTACAGCCAGCAAGGCAAAAGGTCACCACCCAGTTTCTGTCATCACTACAATGACCGTCCCCATCTCTGGCAGCATCCCAGAGGTAGGTCAGGCATGCCGGTGCTCTGTCCTGCCCTTCTGCAGAAAGCACAAAGAGCACAAAGTCAGGGGGATACTTAAGTTACCCGTAAGGAAGAACACCCTGAGTGAGCCACAATGGGAAGCCTTTCGCAGCATCTCTCGGGCATCTTTTCCCACGTGCAGCTACTTTGAGGTCAGCTTGTAGCCTGGCTCCCACAGCCCATGGCCAAGGCCACCTCCTCTGAGCCAGCTGCCCACCCTACCACCAGCACCTCCCATGGGAGAGAAGAGGTGCACTAGCCCTGTTAGAAATTAGGACAGCTAGGAGAGAAATGCAGGGAGGCAAAAGGCCTTCTGCAGCAAAACAACTGAGGCAGGAAAATCAGCAGCTTCAATAATCAACATTTTCTTCCCAGCACCTATGCTCTGTACAGAGCCAGCCACAGTGGCAAAGCAGACCTCAGTAAGCCACTCAACGTCATGTGTGTGAGAGGCATTGTGTGTTTTCCTCATCCACCCATCCTCTCTAAACTCTTCTAAATACCTCGGCCATACTGCTGTGGCATTTCCTGCTGCCATGGATGAACCTGAAGCAATGTATTTCTGTCCTCTGCAGAGTGCCTGCCTGCTGAAAGGCTTTGTCAGCAAGCTTGTAGTGAATGGCTCTTGATAAAACAATGGGGTACTTTCTTTTGTATTAGTAGCAGAATGGGTACAAGAGAAAGCAGGAAAGAAAACAATACCAAAGCGAGAGAGAGAGCAAGCAGATGTGCCTTAGCACCACACAGGCTTCCTGGACATTTGCAATTATTTTCATTTACATGATGTTTCTAGCTACAGCTGTGAGCAAGGAGAGCTCAAGGGTATCATCGCTTTATAAGCTAAAAGAAGGCTTTTTGTCATTTGCCTCAGGTAGAAAGCCGCCCCGATTTGTGTGATTTCTCTGGAATTGCTCCCTCGCGCTTGGCACCTCTCTAAAGACTGTATTGTCAAAGCCTGTAAAACAAATTTACTTGAGCATTAACACAGGGCTGAACCACTTCTTGGCCCATCTTGTCTCTGACACCATTTGCACTAACCTTGATGACACAAGAGTTATCTGCAAAGGCTGACATCTGTCTATGAATTGTCTTCCACTCAATTTTATCCAGTGATAAAAAGTATTCCAGAATGGCAGACCCATCGCCCCACACAATCCATTATTCTCACTGTTTCCTAGTTCATACCAGTTTTCTGATTTACTTCCCCTTCCCTCCAGTGCAGTAGCAGTGTGGTTGTACCACCAAGACCACCCTCTCACCTAACACACATTACTGCTACACTAGGCTACTATCTCCACAGTGACACTGGGACTAAATGTCAAACACATTTCTCTGTCTGTAACTCTTCCCCCAGATGCTATCAGAGCCAGCCCTGTCCTGAGGAAGCTGTCAAAATTCATAAGAGAGATGATCATACAAGACTGATGGGGGAATAGCCTGGACCACCTCAGACAGTTGGTACTCCACAGAATAACACCTGGCCTCTGAGAAACAGCAGCATCTGACACCCAATAGATAGAAAACAGATGCAGTCAAAATGCCATGATGCCTTTCTCGGGCAAGTTACTTCCCGGATACTTGGCTGATCTGTTTTCTTCACAGCTATGCCACTCAGTTGCTTCATTTCTCTTATTGGCCCCGATTCAACAAGATGCTTAAGCATGTCAGGGCAGAGGTTGAAGTCATGTATGTGCTCATGACACATGGCTCATGAAACAACGAGTGTTGGTTTTAGCCCCATCAACTCTGCTTTCATTGCTGAGAGCAGTATGACAAGAAGGATGCGATAGAGAGGGTTGTTGTTTAAGCAATTTAGCATTTAACAAACCCAAAGATACTGTCAAATGTGTTCTGTATATAGATGCTTTCCACAGATTATTGTTGCTGTCTTGTCTTGGAAGAAATGTGTCACAAGATGAGTCTTATTTCCTTTTTCACTGTGGCGTAGCCATGATTTGTTATTTGTAAGAGCAAGCAATGCAAATACTTCATAAAAGCCTTTAATAGTGTAATTCAGCTAACAGTGGCAACAACAGCAGCTTGCCTCAGACATTGAGCAATCTGACAGCTTTGTCTGATGGCATCTCAATATTTTGCTAAAAACAGAGATTGCTGTAAATGGGTGGATTAAAAAAAGAGAAAATATGATTGAATAGGTGCGTGCAGGGGACAATCATGAAAGCACTCATAACGTGCAAGAGAAAACAAATGGGAAAGGTGAAGAAAAATGAACATTTTCAAATTGTATCCGTATTAAAAGAATATCAATTGTATCCAGTTCAAACAAATTATAAGTTCTGCCACTGAGCAGATTTATGTATGCTTGGAGATGGTACTGGATAATATTCTCATTAATAAAAATAGCTCAAATATGGCAGATTTAAAAGAAATTCTGATTTAGGTGACACCAACTATATTTAGAAGTTTAGAGAATCACATATACATACACTGGCTCTAACAGAGGTGTATATTTAAAAAATCAAGTCAACAAAGTCAACAGTAGTATTGTTTATTCATTCACACTTTTAAAAGGTGAAATGCCCCAACTGAGCAGTAAGTTGTTTCTCAGTTATGCCTCCTCTGTATTTATGAAGGCATAACCCTAAAATGTTTTCACAAAATATCTCCTGTGTTTTCCTTGCCTAATGCTTCACCAGTTCTGCGACACCCCTTAACTGTAATTATACTTCCCCTGGAATTGCAACCTAAATAGAAATTGAACTATTCATGCTGCAAATTGAAATTCTTCAATGCGAAGCCATACAAATAACTTGCATTAGCATTAACCTCCTCCCAAAATTTGATAAGATCACTCCTGCTTCTCAGAAAGATGATACTAATTGCTGCTATTTTATCAAGTCCAAGCAGGCACATTTAAACCAGCAAGTAAATGCTTGAATGACACAGAAAAATTTCCCTTTAACCTTTAGAATATGTGGATGACCTCATGTGAAGACCCCCTAACCACACAGACAGTCAGAGCCACTGTCTGTACATATATGTCCATATATAAAAACGATTGTGCCACTACTCACTTCAACAACAACAAAAAAAATTCTTTGGGGATTATGTAGCAACTGAGGAAGGAGGAATACAACAATACCATCACAAGCTTTGTTAGACCAAGGTCCAAATCACCCCCAGACTTCAGTGGTGCCAAGTCATTATGCTACTAGCTTGCTCCAGCCCTCTCTTAGCCCCTGACATGAGCTCCCCAGCTCCACACAGGGCAGCTCCCCAGGAAGGACTCAGCCAGTGCCTAGCCCAGCCTCTCTGGTAGCTTGGCCTTTATTAAAGGATGCTGTTAATTACTACTTTATCCCCACTGTTTAGATCTTCCAATCTATAGTCTCCTGTATCCTCCTTTCCCCTCTCCTTCTAGCTCATGTCACTGTAACTCATTAAGCCATCCCCTGGGTTAGGCTCATCATCCCAGCCTTTCAGAGCGCCAAGTCAAGCTGGCAAGACAAGTCCTAAAAGTATAGTTACAACAGACAACAGTAATAATAATTGGACATATCCTATATTCCTTTGTTCATCAAGAAAATATGACTGTTGAAAATTAAGCATTTTTTTTTTCTAATCATCAATATTGACAGCACATCTTACTGGTCGGACAACTGAATTATCACCATGGGTGTTAAGGCAGCAGGACACACATAGCCAGGAGACTAATTCTGTGCTTACATGCCCACCTGAATTTCCACTGGGAAGATCTGATCCCCAGTCCTACTTCATCTCTAAGCCAGAGTAAAGAGAATTCCCAATATTTTGCTTGCTGTGCTTACCATTAGAGCTGATTATTTGCTATATGAAAACATCACTCAATAAAATCAAAAGCTCTGATTCCAGTAGTGTCAGATTTTAACACACTGTGTACAATATGCAGAGAAAAGTTCTTCTGCAGCAAGAAAAAACAGTATATATTCTAGAGGAATCAATCCTGCAAGAGAAAGGAACTAGGCTGCAGTAATAAGCACAGAGTTTTCACCTCTAACTTCTACAATTTCATTGTCTAAGACTTTGGAATGTTTGCTTAGAGTAAATGCATTACTTCCAGCAGCTAGAAGGTCTGGAATTAAATTATTTCAACAGAAAAAGATGTGTTAACATTTGTTCTTGAAGTGCAACTTTATGATAACACACTCTACACTGTGAACTTTTCTACAAACAATTTTTGGGTTTTTTTAATAATAATTGCAGATCTACTCCCGCTGAACAGACTATAAATATCCTCAGGTAATTAATTAGTAAGCAAGGCCAACTAATTAATTACTGCAGGCCTAGTTATACATTGTTAGATTTGTTAAAGGGACATGGTCATGATAACATTCATTGACCAAATTCACAATATTCACCTATGGAAAGTGGTAGATTTGCCACAGAACCAACTTTAGTGTGAAGAAGGGAATTTAAGGAGACACCACCATAGCTTTACATGAAGGACACAGTTTACTGCCTAAGTTAGGAGCCGAGCTGCTCTTTCATGAAATGGTTGGAAATGCCTTTTCCAACCCAGAAAGAAGACACAGAAGACACAGTAACCCCTAACTTCTTCTGAATAGTTCTCAACCACAGAGCTAAATAATTAGAGATTATTTACATACCAATATAATCATATTAATTGCATATGTTGATAGTGTACCTCCTAAAACTAAGTGATTCTTCTCCCAGCCTGTCCCAGGTGTGGAGCCAGGTCCCTCCTACTCTGCAAGGGAGCCAGCCTGCAGGGTGAGCAGGGGAAGGTGACTCCCGAAATAGGCCCCAGGCAGGCAAGGGATCAGGCAGCCAGCCACCGTGTTGGCTGAGGACAGACAAGTCATTTCATATTGCCTTGTGAGGGGTTTTTTTGTTGTTTGAATTAATAAACAGGGCCCTGTGGAAGAGCCTGAAAGTGATCTGAGCATGCTGTTTAATCCTTACTGCCTGCTTTCCTAGTAGTCTATGCTAATCATGCTCAGCATCATCTGAAACCTGAAATACACAGCTGTCTAGATGCCCTCATTATATTTAGGATCTAAAACAGCCACCTGCAAAAAGATAATATATAGAAAGAAAAATCTTACATCTTAAGATTAGCGCAGATAACCCTAGGAAGGAGAAGTATGCTGTACTTGTGCAGACATTTTCAGGTTAGATTTGTGCTCTTAAGAAGACATTAAGAAGAACAAAAGACAGTAGAAACAAATGCCTGTGCAAGTCAGCTCATGCTACCTTTCCTGCCAGTTGTAAAGCTGAATTTTAATAGCTCACCCTGCTATTCTCTTCTCTCTACTTTCAAAATCACATTATAGGCAAATACAGTGTAAGGTTAGCATCTTCAAGAGTTCTTTGTATCTTGTTTTTCTAGAAACAGCACCTATGAATCTGATTGTAATCTGAATCCTCATGTTACTTTACATCAGCTGTGAAAATGCTTATACTAACAGGGGATAACAGAACACTTCACTGTGGATTTGTGAGCCTGAACTCCACATGCCAGCTACTTTGCACCTGGTCTCCTTTGTAAGCCATTTCACATAAAGTCATGAGAGAACAAAAGGATCCTAAAAAAAACATTATAAAAAAAATCAGGATAGATCCCTATGCAGCAACATTAGGAAACTTTGAAATTGCATTACTAGCACCTCTTGGAAAGAAAAAAATGTCTGAAATATCCTTAACTGGGCTGAATTATTCACGTGCTCAGAGATAGGAGGTATAACATGAATAATTTTCACCTATAATTACACTACATGATTTAAGATTTGAATGCAAGCCCTAGGAAGGACCTTACAGGGAGGGACCGCTTTCAGATCTTCATGTAATTCACTTGAGAAAAGGATAACATTTTATTCCCTTGTTTGCTTTTTTTCCTGGCTGCAGGCAGCAACACTATATATCAGCCTGTATTCACCACTGCAGTGCTACCACCCTGCAGCAGGACAAAGATTTGCCATCACACACATCTGGTGTCCTAAAACTCCTATGAGATGTTCTCCATCTCAGCAAGATAACACTGGAAGAAATACATTAATACATTAAGACAGAAGAAGAGAGCAATCCAAAAAGACTGGATACACACACAAAAAACCTACCCAGATAACAACGATCATATGACTGGTGATAAAAAACAACGTAGGGAAAAGATGAGCATCTTTCCAGAAGCTGCCTGGGTTAAGCCATGCCACAGCTAGTAGCATCTGACATGAAACTTTAGTTGAGGACAGATTGTTCCCACCTACTTGTTAAGGGCAGCTCCTGGCCTAAATGAAGTGGACAAGAGTTTCTCCAAGGGCTGGAGAGCAGTCACAGCCTCCCAGCTCCCTCCAGCCACCCCAGGGAGCATGAGTCAGCGACCCAGTTTATCAGACCTCTCCCTGTGTCATCCCCTGTCCCACTTTTGCATCCAGCCCTCGGGCTAGGGCAGGAAAACTCAGTTTTGCCTGCTCTGCCAAAAAACCTTGAACTGGTCTGAGAAACTCTTCCACTGACATTTCCGAGCTATTTACTGAGTTTGCAAGCGTATGAGCAACATGCACGAGCAACATATGCCCAAGACTGTAGGACAGCGTAACTCTGTTATTAGCCAGGCAGGGGATGGCTTGCATCAGCCATTTGGAGGGTCCTGGGGTGCTAACATACACTTAGAAAAACCAAAACCTTAGTGACAAAACTCAGTGTCCAAGTACTACCACAGCACAAACAACTAATCAAAGACAGAGCATACAAATCACTGATCCTGAGACCCAGCAGGTCCCCAGACTCCCATTCCTGACCTGCATCTGGTCCTCATGCATCCCCTCTATACATGGGACAGAAATCAGCCAGACAAGATAAAGAGCAGGTATCACCAGGGACAAAATTTGCCATCTCAATTCACTAAGCAATTTTTTTCCACAGTAAATTGTGTTCTAATATCCAAACAACTTTCTGCCATATAATCCTGATACACATTTCAGCCAAAGTAAGGACAGCCATGTCTCGAGAATAAAATAAAAAATTATTGATCATAAAAAGAGTAGTTTATAATTGGGTCGTAGCACTTACTAGCCTCTTCTAGTGGTGTATTATACCATCTCATTTTTCTTTTTTATTAAAAAGAAATAATTCCCATTGCTTGTGGGTTTATAAAAGGATAAATTGAAAATGATTATGCAATATTTTCAGAGAATCCCTTCACTGATAACAACAGGGTCTTCCAAAGAAGCAACCAAACAGTTGCATCTAGTCAATTCAAAGTCTTTTTTCTTTGCCCAGCTCTCAAAGCAGCCAATATTAAGGTTTTTTTCTTCTCTTGGTTAAATTATCATTATAGTCAACCCACCAGAGAAAGGGATAGCATAGATTTTACTGAAAGTGACATTAAACTATTTAACACATACACTCTATGACAAGTAATAATTTAAATCCATTCGAAGGTTGGTCTTTTTATCTTGCAGATAAGTTAACTGAGTTGTGACAACAACATATGTAGAAATACGCTGCCAATGAGCATTAACTACATTTTATGTCTCTGTTATTTTTGTATTTTACCAGGTTGTCAAGAAACAGATTCACAATAGAACGCAAAATATGAACATTTCTGGTGTCCAAACATGTCTAGATAGTACATTCACTGGCATTAGTGCAAAATTGTTTGTAATTTGCATTTATAAATCTCAGTTGGTAGCAACCAGGCCTATATATGAATTCATATGCATCAAAAACCCATTTTAGTATTTTGTGTGATAAGCATTGTCTCTTTACTGACAATTCCTTGGTTTTAATGAGTCCTATAGACCATAAAATGCATGTTCTGAGTTTCAGGGGGAAATGCGCTACAAGATATAAATGCATCAACCAAAATACATCACTGTAAATTATTCTTAAATCAAAAAGTACAACTTTTTTTACTTGAGTTAGCAACAGTAAACAGGAAGCATGATCACTAGCGGCCTACTTGGAACACTCAGCAACTTGTGTCCAACACCTGGAGGCTTTCTGGTCACCGTGAGGGCTCAGACAAGCCAGCTCATTGCTGGGTGTACCACATACCTGTGTCACTGGGAAAATGGCACAGTTAGTTTCATCTTACTTTTTATTAGATTTGTGTTTGGACTCTTTGGCTTGTCTTTGGCTTGTCTGTCTCATTCCCATGGATGGTTTCCAGTCTGATTACAATTCCAGTCTTTTAAATTCTTCATATTAATTATGAAATTAACCCATTAGCAGTCCTCGAACTACAATAATGACACATAATAACACAGAGTAAGACACCAGAGGAATTCATGATTTCATTCACAACTTTTCACCTTCTAGATAACTCAAGTGAAGTTTTTACCAATTCATAGGTAAGAATGCATTTTTAAGAAGGATTCTACTTTTTTTGTCTATATAACAAAATTTTGATTACAACAATTGCAAAAAAAATCAGAACTGGGATCAGAAAAGGAGATACCTCCCAGATCAGGACAGAGCCTCTTGACTAATTAATACTATTCAATTTTATATTTTCTACTGAAAGAACAGAGTTATACACAGGGTTTGAAAATCTGAGAGACATACCGCATTAAAATCGGATGCTTGCTTGGAGTAATACTGGATTTTACAATACAGAACAGAAAGATTATTTAAATGTTCTCCTCAATGACTGCATAGGGGTTAGGGCAATGAAGATGGCTGGGAGACTGAAGCATCTCTGTTATGATATTTGAGAGAGCTGGGATTATTTAGCCTGGACAAGAGAAGGCCGAGAGTAGACCTTGAAAATGTCTACAAATATCTAAAGCATGGGTGCAGAGAGGATGGAGCCAGACTCTTTTCCGTCGAGCCCAATGATAGGACAAGAGACAACGGGCACAAGCTGGAACACATGGAGTTTCATCTAAATATAAGGAAAAACAGCTTTACTGTGAGAATGACGGAGCCCCGGCTCAGGCTGCCCAGAATGGTCATGGAGTCTCCATCTCTGGAGACTTTCAAAACCCACCTGGATGCGTTCCTGTGTGATGTGCTCTAGGTAATCCTGCTTTAGTAGGGAGGTTGGACTAGATGATCTCTAGACATCCCTTCCAACTCCAGTAATTCTGTGGTGATCGGGTAGAACACGCTCCAACATTTTAGGAGGCCATGAACTCACAACAAAGAACTGAAAAGTAAGTATGCGTATCGATTTCTGAACATGCAGATGAGATACTGGGAAATACACAGCACAAATACAAGAATAGTTCAACAGTGCTTAGAGAGCCAGTTTATAAACAACCTTTGTTGGCTCTCCATTGCTTCATTCCACATAATAAATCTCTACCATGCACCCTAACATCTGAGTCCAGGATTCCTCAGAGAGCTCAGAAAAGCATTGAGCAAACAAGCACGGCAAGGACAGATCTACCCATACCAGTGACAAAACATCCACAGATGCAGGCCCAGGTGTCCAAAATAAACAGCTATATGACTTAAAATATCTCTTTGCCTACTTTTTTAAAAGTCTTACATCACTGTGAACTACTTTCTGAGTCAATTCTTTCCCAGATACTTTCACAATGTAAGGAAATGAGCTCAAGACAGCAGGTGGCTATAAGAAGAACAGTTCAGGGCAATATGACCCATAACGTGCTCTGCAAGTAAAGAAATCAAAGTGTTTCACGTAACACATCACAGCAGTCTCTCTGAAGGTCTGATCTTCCCATGTGCTAAAATCTTTCAGTTCCCAAAGCCTGCAGGACAGAACACTAATAACTCTGTGTGGGGCTGTTAGCTTTTAAAGAGCTCCAGGAAGAGTAAAATAAATCCAGCTCTCCTAAACACAGTCCTCAAAGAGGAAAAGAGGAAAGAGAAGGGCCATACGTCACTTCACACCTCAACACATTGAAGCAATAAATTCAAGCATCTGGTATCAGTCATGCTGAGCAAGTGGATCAAAGGTCCAGCATGGTGAGCTCTGACCAAGACCTGGCCAGTGGGTCAGATGAGGCACAGAGCAGGTAAGCAGGAGCTCTCTCAGAGAATCTGAGCTTGGCCTCGTCTTCCAGGGAAACGAGCATTGCCATCCCCAGTTCAGTGATGGCAGAGAGAGGGAGAACATTACTGCTGCTGGAAGCAGCTAGCCCTGGCACAGTAGAAATTGCAAGAAGAAAGAGCAAAGAAGCACCAAACCTCCTGCTGTGTAGCTTCAGTCAGAGGTTCCTGCTAACGGCAAGAGAGTTCTGCAAATTTTCCCTCATCCCACTAAACTGAGTTATTTGAAAAATGCTGCTCTTTAGTTGTGTGCCCCACAGAAAATAACTACATTTGCTGTAACATAGTACCACAAAACATTAGCAAAATGTTACTAATCACTAGAGAAAAGTGTCCTCCAAAACTAGCTCTCCATAAAACAAAGGAAATTCTTGCTATGCATGAATGAGGCCCAGCTCTGGGGAAAAAAAAAGTAATGCTGTAGAAATAAGGCCATTCCTTCTTTCTTAAGGAACTGGAATGTTTTTTCTTTCCATTTTTCATGAAACCCCTCTTTCCTATAAATGAATGCCCATGATAACTATTTAAGAACAGCTCTGCAGCAAAACCTTGCTGCCACCCCTCAGCTTTTCATTACTTGGAAGTGCTGCAGCACTTCCAAGGTACCTCTCACAGTTATGGGTCTCTCTGGAAACAACTGTGCAAGGCAAATGGAAGGAAAAGGGCCCAGGATTTATTACATAAACACACTGTCTGCTTCTCTTCACCAACCTCCCCTTCAGTACATACTATTTTCCTCTGGGAGCTCTGGTCTCTGCAGCATACAAAGCCCAAACTGAACAGGAACAGGACCTCCTGCAACCAAGGACAGATTGGATGGGACAAGGCCAGAATCCCAATGTGCCTGGCTCCCTGACACACCACTCGAGTGGGCCCAATTCCTGGGCATGCCAGAGGGGGGCTGTAACCCTCCCCACCAACCTCTGTGGCCTGCCAGCCCCTCTGCATCCCTCTGGCCCCCATGCCCCAGCGAGAGAGAACCCAGCAGCACCGAGCTCATGCCTCGGCACAGGGCGGGAGGTCAGTGAGCTTGAAGGTGAAGAAGGACATCTGAGAAGGGAGGGGATGAGAAAGGTGGCTTGAGGACAGCAACATGAAATTACTTAAGTCAGAAATTCAAGCTGCTGATTTCAGCATTGACACAATCCAGGGTTCATTTAAAAAAATGAAAATCAGCTGATCTTTTCTGGTTGCATTCTCAGAACTTATTTTTCTAAAGACAGATCAGTTCCTGCCACCTAGTAACCATCAAGGCATTTGATTAATAACTAAACATTCCCTTTATACTCTCTTTGACCGATTTCTTCAAGCAACCAAGAGGGTATGCTGCATACACAGTAAAGCACTTACGCAACTTGACACATGGACTTGCAGTTTTTACACTTCATTAGACTGCAGAAAACCTGAGACTGAATCAGAGACCTTGGAAACTGGAACCCAGTTCTTTTTCTAAACCTTTCTCCAACTCCTCCTGCTGTGAGACCAAAAGCATGGTTTTTGATAGAAACCACGGAACAAGAAGGGAACATAAAGGAAGATGAGGAGGGATCTGGTCCACTTTGGTGGGAAAGAGAGCTAGAGCTGATGGATTTCATTCCATCATCACTCAAAGCCACAGCTGTCAATCACACATTTTCCAGGCTTGCATGATACAGAGCACTTCTCATGACAGTCATCTCCAGAAGCCCATGGACAAGATGTCCCAAACCCTATTCTCAGCTAAACCACATACTCTACTACATCTCGCTGACAAAACAGCACTCTGTATAAAGCCTTCATTAATATTTCTGTTTAGATATTTTATACACGGATTTGGTACAGGCTAACACAAACATTGTATAGGTGCCTTATATTTCTCATGGCTGATTCACACTAAAGACTGGAATTTAGCTTTCAATTATTGCATGTACAAAATCCACACATATGCACTTTTGAGCTTACATCTGCTCCACAGCTTTCCTTGACCGTGGGTTTGAGGAAAAACAAGAAACAAAGAGCTCACAACTTTTACCCGGTGTGTTCTGAGTTTCCTTGCAACATCTTGTCAACAGCTGCACATATTTTATTGTCAAAAGCAGATGGACAAATCTGAGACATGAAATATCTCACAACTGCCTGAGTGTGTCCCTGAGCCACTGGAGACAATTGAAGTGAAATCTCAGATCAGACTAGGGAAACCTCTAAATTCATCCAACTGGAAACTGTTTACACAGACCTCTGCAGAAAGAGACCAGTAACATTTCCCAGCTTTGTTCAAAGTCACAGTGATGCCCCCAGGACTGTTTCATCCTCCAACTATTCTTTAACATGATGAGAAGTTTTTCAGTTTTTCCACCTTCTTCTTGCCCTCTTTGGGCTTCAAGAGGAAAATTGAATTTGTTTCTCATCAGGATGTGAAGAATTTGGAGGGGTGAAAGGAGTCAGGGGACCAGATGTATTTTACCTCTTTTGCCTCCCTAACAGATGGGCAGTTACTCTTCTACTCATGAATCTCCTGTCTCAACAAGGAAATACAAGCCAAAGCCCTGAGGGAAATGGGCTTGAGGTTTTTTCTTTTTTTTTTTTTTTTGGTGAGCTCAGGTGGAGGGAAAATAAACTTCTGTCCCTATGCATTCAACCTGACTGCATTCAACCACAGCATCTGATGCAAGAGCACTGAAATAATTTCAAAAGTAGATATTAAAATTAATCTCCTCTCACAGTGAACCAACAAAAGATTACACACAGAGATGTGGACTTCTCTGGGACGGACGTCCTTCTGCAGAAAGGCTCACCACACTCTATGCCAACAGTTCCATCCTGCCAGGTGCTTATGAGTTACATTTTTGACCCATATTTCCTCCCATTTCTCAGTCTTGGGCTGCAGGACACAGCAGAGGTCTCAATAAGCATTCTGGGAGAAATAAACAGGACTCCTCTCCCCACAGCATCCATTCCCCTCCTCTCCCTTTTTGGAATAAAGACAGAGATGTCACAGAGGAGTCCTGTTTCCTTCCTAGAAGGAAGGGGAGGGGATAAAAAAGAGAAGGGATAAGCTCAGAAACTTCTTTAAGCTGAGAAACAATTCCACCCACAAGTTCAGCTCTCCATCAGCTATACTGGATACAGGAACTGTCAAATGAGGAAAGAAAACATTAAGACCTAAACAATATATGTCTCTTCCCCTTTCATTTTGACCACATAAAGACAGAAGCTGGGATCTTTATACCGAGAAATTATAAAGAAGAGCACTTCAACATTTAAAAATGTCTTTTTCCAGCCAGTGCTACAAATCGCAGTAGGTCAGAAGCTGTTGTTCATGCCAGTGCACAGTTCCTACCATCAGTGGTGCTACTAGGCTGAAGGGAACAAATGTTACCCTTCTTTCAAAAAGATACAAGCCAAGGTCAAACCTTATGTCATCACAAACGCAAAACATGAGAAGTCTACACATCGCTTTCAGCAAGGGTTCATTTCGCTGACATGCAGTTTTCTATTCATTTAGGACATTTCCGTCTAAGATTAAAAGCCAGAGGGTACACTCTCTGCTGACCTTCCTCCAACAATTAAAAAGAACACAAAATCTTCAGGCTTCAGAGGGAAAAAATTGATGCCAATTTAGTCTTAGATAACACAGCATCAATGAGCCCAATCGATATTGCACACAAGACAGTCAGCAATTTGGGCATCTTGTTACATTTCTTTTTGGGGAGGGTATGCATACTAGCAAAAGAAAAAAAAATCTATAAGGATCAAAGCATAGCAGAGAAAAGCTGATAACTGGCTGCAACTGCAGCTCAGTATTATATTTCTGAAAAGATAGTACCAGAGCAATTTGCAGCATTCTCTGTGACTCATTTCCTCCACCAGATCTCAAACAAGTATTCCTCATTTCTGGTTAGCTATTAATTGTACTGGAAACTTATTTATCCTGAAGGACAGCAAAGCCAGCACAAAAGGAGTTCATTGAATACTTTCATCTAAATAAAAAGCATGATTCTATTTGGTCGCAGAGCTATGCTGACTGCATTGCATTATTCTCAAAGCTGAGTTCAGCCAGTTTTCCAAGACCACAAAAAAATAAAAGGGACAGAAATTGGAAGTACATTTATGTCCCTATAAATCATTATATTGAAGGCGAAAGCACATGATTACCCTGTATTAGAGGCATTTTATTTTATTATGTTCCAATTTCAGTAGATTTGGGGGTTTTTTTCCTCTCCAGAAACAGCTGTGATTCATGACAGTTTACGTGACTTTTCTGACTGTTGTTTCATGGCTGCCTGACCCAGCTGTGTTCAGCTGAAGGGTCAGCCCACTCCTAGAACTTGGTTCTTCTTCTCTTTTGTGCAGAGGGTCTCCAACACAAAGAAAATTCAGTGTCAGACCACAGTGGGAGCATCTGAAACAACTCTTTCCTTGCATCTGAATGACCTTTTGCTGGAAGAGCTCTAGCCAGCCACATTTTCAAATGCTGGTTTGTCTGTTCTGAAAATGCAGGCTTCCAGCAAATTTCTTTCTAACTGAAAGTTATGGTACCAGGCCTTAAGCTACACTTTATTTAAAAATAAAACTTTTAAACATAGGCCTTTCACTGCCAGGTAGATGCAACAAATCCTTCTCAAAAGAACAATTGCAGTAGCTATAACAAATGGCTCAAAGTGACCTGTGTAACAGGGAGGATGCAGCAGCGATCTTAGTTCGCACAGCTGGAGACTGCCAGGATGAGATCTAATGCAGAACACAGGCAGATACTCCAGCGTTAACTATTTAGATTCTTGGTTCCCAGGACTGAAATTCAAGCCGAGAGTTAAGTCTCCAGGCAGACGCTAACACTACACAGCATCGTAAGTCAAAATGACGTCACACACTCTGCATCCAAAGAAGATGCTTTCCTGAGAACAGGCACCTATAAATAGTTTTTGAAAGAAATGAGTTTTCTCAAAATGTGCCCACCAGTATGGAAGATATTATCTGTCTCTAATATAATACCAAATACCTCTACCTGCCAATGATCTGTATATGTCCTAGCTCAA
>NW_009700211.1:0-3358 GCF_000703405.1 Apaloderma vittatum | reverse complement strand
CCTGCCCCCTCTGCGATAGGGCATTATTTAACTGGGCACACCCAGACCGTTATTACCATAAATTCCTGTTCGTGACAATCCACACAGGACGAGAAGGAATGCTTTAACATCGGAGTAGCTACCTCATTCCCCAAGGAAGTGAGAGGGTTCACCTTTGAGCTGCCGCTGTGGTAAAGTTTGGTGAATAACAGGAAAGTGCAATCCCCCAGAAATTAGATTACGTGGCAAAACGCAACGAATAGTGGCATAATTGGTATACACCTTCCCTTGGTTGAGCTCCTCTGATATTTAATAAGAATTCTGGTTGCATTATGTACACATGCAAGAATAGTTCATCTTTCAAACAGTCACTGACAAAGAATTAAATTAGGAAAAGTTACTATTTAAGAGACATTGAGGTTGTCTAGTAGAATAAGCCGATACCTTCTTTCTAGAAAGGTAACAGTGACAGAAACAAAAGCAACCTTTCACTGAAGTGCAGACCATGACGTATTAAGGAGCTAACTAACATTGAGCAACATAAATTTATGACCTCCATTGAAAAAAAAAGCCACGAGACAAATATTTGTGACTGCCTACTTGAGAAGCAGTTGAGAACTGGATTGCTAGCATCAGACTCCCTCCACGCATTTCAAGTAAACATTGATTGGAAATGTCAAAGAATCAAAATCTCATGAACAAGAATTTGCCCTGCATTGATCTGACCCTCTGTCCAGTCGGCAGAAGTGTTGGGTTGTGTTTCTGCAGTGGAGAAATACCATGAATGGATGGCTAAGCAAAAGAGCAAGACATAGTAAGCAGAGATGGACACATTTTTACTCTCAGGAAATCCAACTGATCTATGACTATTTCATTACTAAAAGTTTTGTTATCCAAACAGGTTTGAAGTTTTTTTAAAGCTAGGAGAATAATTAATTAATCCTGTTACACAGTTCCCATCACAAACTGAAGAGATGTTGAGCCTGAGTCTACTGCCAGCCAAGTCCCTGGAGTTGCCACGGTATAAAATTGAGGTGAATATGAAGAGAGTTAGGCTCTCAAATTACACTGGGCACATACTTTCTTCCCATGAGAATACTATATAGGGTACCTCACTAACAGGGAAGTAGTTTAAAAGCACAGAGACAGTCTTTAAATGCTTCAAAAATAAAGAGCAGCCCAGGCAAATCCACATGATATCACCTCATGCCCAATGTAAAATGGGACTATATTTTTCTAAAATGAAATATATGCTGAATAACCAATGAAAATTTCGGACTGCAGTTAAAGGGAAATTTTTGGTCCCCCAAAACACACAAATTAAATAGTTTGCTGATATGAAAAAGATCTGAAGCCTGGAGTTTCTCAACTCTCAGTTCAGGCAGAGCCCCCTAGATTTTGCAAGCAGGTACCATGCCCTCCTCTGCATTAGGAAGCAACATCTCTTGTTTTCTCCCAGATCCCTCCTCTCCAGCCCCATGTTCCCCAGCTGTTAGACTCAAGCCTCTCCAAAGGGCCCTGTTTACTTCTATTGAAAGGAGTCACCTGCACTGACATTCAGTCCAAGACCACCTCTGTTGCAACTTCCACGAGTGCCTCCAGGCAGATTAGATGTGTCCGTTTTTAAAGTCCTTTCAGCAAAATTTTGCTGCTCTGATTTTTAACGTGCCTTGTCTGTCTACTTTGAGACACCATTTTATGCTCTTATATTTCCTAATTTTATCTATTATTCCACCTTGAATAATTATTTCCTGCTTAATGTTCATACCCTTAAAATAGTTATTAGTCAAAGACCCTTCATTGTCACCTAGCTAAGTCCTACATCTGAGATTCTTCTTCTACCTGGTATGAACTGTATTCCCAAATGGGTTTGTTTCTTAGACTGTCACTGTCTAGGAAGGAATCATAGAATCATAGAATGGCCTAGGCTGGAAGGGACCTTAGAGATCATCTAACCAACCTCCCTGTTTTGGGCAGGGACGCCACCTCTCGACTAGACCTGGCAACACATGGGGACCCCAGAGAAAGATTTTAATTGCAGGCTGTGATAGTGTTGGTCCACTAAAAGCCATCTGACGCTACTCCTCACAGCTGAAAATGAGACAAGTGAAAATCTTGCTTTTTGTCCTCAAAGCAAAGCAGGTGTCTCGTTAACACTGAGCAACCCAAAATCATGACATCTACAAAGATGAGAGACAAAAATATTTGCACTCTCTCTACCTGCTGCTATTTAGAACTTCTGCTCATGTTTTTTGTCAAGCACCAACTGACTGCTGGTCTTTGCTGACCATTTTCATGGTTTTTCAGTGCCTCTTAAGTCAGAAAGCTTGTAAAATATTCAAATATATGCGAATATTTCAAAAATTTTACAATAAATCAGAAAGGGTACAGAGAGTGAGAAGGTAAAATCTGCACCCTCATCCTTACAAACAGCAGTGGAGTCCCACCTTGCAGAAGATGCTACAATGACATAACCAGGAGCCCAACAACTTGCACAGTAACATGACAACTTTGCCACAGAGTTCTTCTGCAATTCTAGACAAGTCCAAGAGACTTATTGCAAATGAGTTTTCTAGTTATAAACAAAAGGTAATAGGACTTCGCTCTTTCACAAGGATGTTGTGAGCATAATTACATTGATGATTACCAGGTGCTCAAATAACCACTGCAGTGGGCCAACATAAAACCTGATAAATAATGATATGGTAAGGGGTAATGCATAATGTACTCATTTTGAAAATGGGGCCTTTTGGTGTCAATTCCTCTTAAGCTAGAAAGGGGAGATGTGGATTTTTCAATTTACAAGCCTGAAAATTGAAAAGAATTCACTTCTGCCCTCTACTGTGAGATAGCTAATTATGCATGACAAGTAGACACACTCTAAATATAAAAACTTTAATATATTTTGGAAGACTTTTGCAAAAATTCCTGTTCTCTCCAATTCATCTCCATAGTGAATCATTCTGGGATAGAATGCAAGTTCTCGATAGTGATGCAAAGATGATGAATCATAGAATCATAGAACAATTCAGGTGGGAAAAGACCCTTGGGATCATCGAGTCCAACCACTGACCCTACACTACAAGTTCACGCCTAAACCATATCACCCAACACCACATCTCAGCGACACTTAAACACATCCAGGGATGGCGACTCAATCACCTCCCCAGGCAGTCTGTTCCAGTGTTGGACCATTCTTTCCGTGAAGAATTTCTTCCTAATGTCCAGCCTAAACCTGCCCTGTTGCAACTGAAACGATTCCCCCTGGTTCTGTCCCTAATTACCTGTGAGAAGAGACCAGCACCAACCTCTCTACAATGTCCTTTCGAATAACTGTAGAGCATGATAGGGTCCCCCCTCAGCCTCCTCTTCATCAAAC
>NW_009700210.1:38133-38619 GCF_000703405.1 Apaloderma vittatum | reverse complement strand
AGGCTGGGGGGGCAATAAGTGGAAGGTACTGAAGGATGATTTCGTGGGCAGAGAGTCAGATTTTGGCCCAGCCTTGTTATTCCCAGAATTTAGAATCAATCGAACTGCTGCGAGAGGGACGGCAGGGGCTGGACACCACAAGGATATGCGTCTGGCAGTTGTATTGTGGCAGGTTGGGGGGTATACTGTGATCCCTGTTGCTCATCCCCTGAATTTCAGGACATGATCACAGGCTGCGAGCAGTGACGTCTGTTACCCCTCCGTTCCCCAACCACTTCTCCAAAATCCGAACACAGGTCTTGGGCACCAAAGCATCCTAAACCCAGGTCAGGCACCGGGATCCAAGTTCGGCGTGGCACTTTCTGCCCCCTTCTCTTGGTCTCCATTCAGAAGGAAGTGGTTTCATCCCAAACCACAGGGAAATAATTGGATTGTGATTCACTCAGCTCAGCTGCATTGGGAAAACACCATTTCAGTGGCAGGGGC
>NW_009700210.1:35461-38102 GCF_000703405.1 Apaloderma vittatum | reverse complement strand
AGGATCCTGCGCAGTCCCAGGCAGCCCCTGTGCCCTGCGCCCTGCCAGGGTCACTGGGTCAAGCTGGCACATTTCTGCGTTGCCACGCTTGCCATTTTGTGACTTTTTTTTCCTAGTCAGGGAAGTTTCACTGCCCCTAGATCCTATCTTATCCCAGTGTGCTGAAGAGCCTGTTGGAATTCCCTCCTGCCCTTGCGCAGCTGCCCTACGTCCACCACATCAGCCGCTCAAGCACAAGGTGAAGGGTTTAACCTCAGGGTTAGGATCCTCGATATGTTTCAAGTAGGATTTCTTCTTGAGGTTGCTGCAAAATAAGAAAGAGCCTTTTGTGACTGGAGCATATGGCTGATCTAAAAGCCATGGTCCCTCACCATTGCACGCAAGTTCAGAGCCGAAAAGCTGAAGAAATAGTCATTCTCCCAAGCATTCAACTGCCTGACCCTGACGAAGGACTTTGAGGCTTGCCAGTTCCGATAGAACTGGTCAAATGGGAGCAGAGAGCTTTGGAAAATGCAAGTTTGTGTTTGCTTCAGTCACCTTCTCTGTGAAAAGAGGCCTGGAAAGCCAGAGTCTGGAAGTGCTGGCAGAGGCAAGCGCACTAGGAGATCTAGGTCTGGCTTCTGGAGAATTTGTGTATCTTCCCAGCCACTGTTAGCTCTAGCAGTGAACTTTCCAGACTCCAGACCTGAATGCAGGATTTGGCTTTGGGAATAGTAATATGAGAACAAAACCTTGGGCAGCGGCAGCTGGTTTCTCTTTCAGCAGCAGCAGTTTAAAAGTATACTGCCCAGATTTGAAGCAAAAAGAAAAAGGAGCGTATCACACTGCATTTTCTCTGTTTTTTTTTTCCCTATAACAATATATATACATGTAATTTCCTCTTTTCTTTCCCTGTTTGAAAAATTCACGCTGACAACAGGAGACACCGGTTTACAGGACCATTTTCAGTTATGCTTCAGTAACTTAGGGAAAGCAAATTCTCATTTAAAAACGGGAGAGGCACTGTGTTGCAATATCTATGCTGTTCTCAAGATAAGTCGTAACACAGTTTAATGCTGGGTTAAAGCATCTCATGCTAGGTCAGATGCCTTAGGGTCCTCTGCCTAGTCCATCACTGCTATTCCCTGGGTCCCTTGGGTCCCCTGTCACCCCCAGCCCTATGGGGGTGCCCAGCACAGCTAAAACACATGGACTGAATGCCCTGGGGCCTCCACTCCAGCCTTGTTTGCCCCCGGCTTTGGACCCTATTAGGAGCAGAGGTTGCCCACCATCAGGATGGTGCTGGACCACGTGAGGTGGGTCCCGTATGGGGCCATGGACAGCAGCTGGGATTTGAGCAGCCTAGTAAAATTTCAAGGTGGGGGTGTTGGTTGTCTGTGGACTGTGACTTCCCAGGCAGAGCCGAGTTGGAGCTCCCAGCTTCACGGTGTGTCCTTTCAGTACACAACCCAGCTAATGAAAATTAGTAGGAGAAAACCCACCTCCTAGGAGGGTTTCCAAGTTTGCAAAGATTGAGGCTGGCATCTTTGTAGACACTTCACCTTCGTTTACTAGCAGTTTACTTAGCTGTCACTGCATAGTCCAAGGTACACTAAACTCAGACTAGCTTCATTGCATTACTGCTTCAAAAGATGGTTTGAGCCGGTGCGGTTTTGTCATGGTCGCAGGGGTAACCCCAGTTCCATGGGGAGTGGGTAGGGGGAGAAACGGCTGATGCAAAAGTAGAGAAAAAACTTGGCTAAGTGGTTCTGGATTTCTGAGAGGCTGTGGGAGGCTAGGGGATTTCCACTAAGAGAAGACATAAATCCCTGTGGCCTAGAATGTCAGCAGGCTGGAGAGGACTAAAAATCCAAACAAATGCTTGTTAATACTGGCAGCAGCTCAGGAAGAGGAAGTCAAGAAAAAGATCAGCAAAAAAATTCAGAATAGGAGTAATTAAAAAAACTCTTTGCCTGAGTGCTCTCTGGCATACCATGAGGCACCCCTTGTGAACGAGCTCATTCCTAAGCATGTAGCGTGAAAGGTTTCCTTTGAGAAGGAAAAGAAGAAAATGGGAAGCTATTGTGCCAGGGTCTGCCCTTTCCAGGTGTTTCCCTCCCTCTTTCCGCCCACCCTGGAAAAACTCCAGGGCAGGAGTACACGCTCTGATCAGCACCATGCAGAGAGCTTGCTGGGTCCCTCTCTGGCCGTACCCAGAGTGAACAGCACCACTCTTCTAATGGTACGAGGCCTCTGTGTAGGGTAGCAGAGGATGCTATATGAGCTATGATGCTCCTCTGATTGGAAACCGTAAGCTGAACATAATATGTCAAAAATAATTGGAGCTAAAGACTCCCCTGGCCCAAACTATAGTGCCACATAATAATAATGAGAATGATTATGATGATGATGATAACAGTAAATTAACAGTAATTTAGTAATAGTTGGGATCTATGTCAAGTCTTCAGCTTAAATCATTAAATTTTCCAAGTTCAATTGGAATCTCAGTTTTCTGAATTTGAGCTCTGTGCCTGGGAAATGATTCAGCGTTTCCCAGAGTGTTAACTGCTAGAATAATTAGGAGCCTGCTGGATTTTTAACAAGCTTTGATTTGTGAGCAGAGCACAGGCATGGAGGAGCAGCCCGTGGGCATCTGAGCCAG
>NW_009700210.1:16977-35430 GCF_000703405.1 Apaloderma vittatum | reverse complement strand
TTGCGGCCCCGTCCTCTGCGCCGCAGCGGCAGGAGCGGATGCTGCGGGGGGGCACAGGGAGCAGTGCTGGCACAACATCTCCTGCTCGTGGCCTCCAGCGGTAACTGGTGCCACCTCCTTTTTTTAGCCAAGTGTTTCTTGTAGAGAGTGATGTTGTGTTTATTATAGGCATTTCTTACAGTAAGCAGTTCGCTAGTGATGAGGAGATGAGATGGAGGGGGAAATTTTGGTACCATTTGCCTTAGCCTCAGTGACTGAGGCTGCATTTCAAGGCAGAACTGGCAGCTGGGGTTTACTGGTATTTTCTGCTGCAGATGCAAACTTATGCAAACAAGCAGTGGCAAACTAATAAATGCTGGGAGAGCATTCAAGCCGGCCAGATGTGAGTGACCCTGGTAGCTGTTGCATCGATAACCTTACTCAGATACTTAATCCCTTCGGTTTTCATTAGTTCAGGATGAAAAAACACACCCTGAGACGCCAATATTGCCAACAGTTGTCATGCTCTGATGTGCAGTCCCTGTGTGAAAACATTAGAACTGATTTTATCTTTGTTCTAATTCAGCTTTGGGAACTTTTTAGGCAGGTTAAGGCATAAGGACACCCTGTAGACAATGGCTCGGTGTGCTCTGCTGAGGGATCACAGGGGCTCACACAGGCTGTAGCCCCTGGCAACACGTGCCCACCTACCTGCTTCCCTCCCGAGCATCGCCAGCCCCTACACCTGGGCCTTTCTGAGCATTACCAGGACAAAGTTCCATCAGCTGTTAAAAACTAATCTTTTAACGAGCTTAATCATTCCCCTATGGGCTCTTTTTATGTGTACTGTCATTTCAACGGTTTTCAAAGATACATGACATTTGTCTTAGTATTGAAGAAGAAGCAAAACCATGTTGAAATCCACCTTCTTGATCATCACTCATCAGAACAAAAGACTCTGAAAATCATCTTTGTCTACATGAAAGGGAGAGGTACTTTGTTTGTTTAGAAGCCCCCCGAAAAAGGAGCAATAAATGCTTTGGAATAGGAGAGAAAGAAAGGATTCACCTGAGTCTGTGCTTCAGCAAACAGGAGGGAAGGGATTTGGCAGAATGAATCTAAACACAGCATTGTATTGGGAAATGCAAACTAGGAAAAAAGCCCTACAAAAGTTAGGAAAGTCCCGAATATTTAAACAGAACTCCTGTTATTTATTTTTTTTTTTGTAATGCATATGTAGCAAAAAGGAGCTCTTCTTCATTGTTTTGAGGATTCTAGGTAGGCATCCTGCCTAAAGCAGCCTGAGTGAATTGCTGGGGGAGGGGGCTTCTCCCTGCCTCTCTCCCTGGTAGGTGTGCAAGGGGAAGACAGAGGGGCACCGCTTCAGCTGGGGCTCACTGCTGCTGAGCTGGGGTGCTTGGGGTGCTTGGGTAACCTTTGCTCGCCCGTACAACAACCCTCAGGCTGAGCAGTGACCCGAGGCAGCAACCTGGCATCTCTGGTGGCCACGACCATCCCGCTCTGCCGTAGCAACACGTGAGGTCCAGCTTCACACTTTGCTCCAGGTCACAGACCACCAGTTTAGCTGAGAGCCAGCCAGATCATGCACACCCTCCTCCCTTTCTCTCCTTCCCAAATGAGTTTTCATCTTCGCTGTGTTTTAAAAGCAATAGCATTGCTAACCCTGAACCCTACCTGGCAGCCAAAGCAAAGGAAGGAAAGCTTCTAGCGATGCCAGGCCCTAGCTGCTCTCTGTACCAGCCGGCTGCTGCCACTGAGTTGCTGCTACACAGCTCCCCAGGCTGCCAGGAGCCAGCACGAGGAATCACAACTAAAACGAAAAGCCACAGTCTTCCAATGAGTTTGCTCAGAAATAAGTATATCACAGTTCCTATCAGCATGATACATAAATACAGTATATGATACATATATATATATGATACATGATACAGTATAAACTTAACAAGGGTATTTGTAGATCACCACATTGTGGCCTTACAACTGAAACCCAGTTCTTCCTTTATTTAAAGCCTAATTATTCTGCCCTTGTGCAGTACAAGTAAGCCAAAACTTCCCTGGGAGTTCTTCATACAGGCATGCACTGATCTCCTGGAAAGTCACTTTAAAATAAATGTTGTTAGATCAAGGATAGGAAACTATGAGTCACTTTGTTTATTTACTGTTTTATAAATATACTAACTTAATCATTAAATATACTACTTAATCATTATATAAATTAATATAATTATGCAAATAAATCTATAGCGATATATTAAACGATACACGTACGTAAATAATTCTAAATATTATTTCTGTGTTTGTGATAGAGCAGGACTCTGGCAGGATGATGTCTGTTTAAACCAGATTAAACAACCCCGATCCTTTTGTCATTTCCTATTTTCCCCTCAGCCAGGCAAGGGCTGGTGAGGACACAGCAGCCCTCATCATTGGCACCAGTTTCATTTAGCGGCTCTGGGGAAAGTCCAGTCTGGCTAGTCCCTGCTACCAGAACCTTTTCCCGCCCACCACCCCGTTTCACTAGCGTTTCATTCTGTACAAGCCATGGCCCGCATGCCAGGCCCATACTTCATCATCAAGAGATGCTCTCAAGTATTTGAAACATCCAGTAATTCATGCTGAAGTTGCAAAAAGCTGCCCTGAACTTGCCATGTCTTGAGATGCTGTAGTCACTCTGGGACCACTTTGAAAATGAGGTTGTGTACATGTGAGTGGGTTTGAAGGGTCTGAATTTGTCCCTGAGCTTGTATCCACCACTGTCAGTATGTGAGCAGCACGTAGAACATTGAAGCCCTGCTTCTGACCGGGATGTTTGAGCCTGAAGTGATAAGCCTCATGATGCTCATATCAGGAGATACTGCTGTGCTTCCTGCACTCTAATCCTTTTGACCATGTTTTTTACATCCCCAAGGTTTCTGAACCCTCAGCCACCTTCTCTGGGAGCTCTCCTCAATAAAGCTAAGAATTATATTACTGACTTAAATGGGGACATAGATAAAGGACTTTTTTACTCAGCAAAAACTTGATGCATACCCAGCTTGGTAGGCTCATCTCATTCTCATGCTATGCTTGCAAACTTAATGTGCAGTAAGCTATATGGGTGCTTCCACAAACAGATCTGCAGCCAGATGAGCAGACATCAGCAAAAAACAGGCCCAGAGGAAGGTGGGAATTGATCTTGATGTCATATAAAAGTATGGGTATTTTGTGGTTGCTTTGAATAGACACATGGATGCTTGTCCCAGCCACCCATGTCTCATTTGTGTGCAGCATGCAGGCTCACATCCATACTCCCACAGCATCCAGTGGGAAAGCCCTGCTCTCCCATATCTAGACAAGTTTGCGGTCTTAAATCGGGCCATCTGAATCACCCTTAAAGTTACTCATTGATTTTTCTCTAAGTTTGTTGGACCAGAGAGCTTCTTCCATCCTCTCAGTTACCTGAGGTGACATTGCTCAGGAATTCTCCTGCAGAGCTGTGCTCATACCAAATGCATGTCGCATTGCCCACTCCACCCACACGGGGACTACTCATTCCAGAAAAAAATTTTACATGGGAACGCCACTGTATGCAAACTGTTATAATCTGACCAGTTCTCTCTGAAATTTACAGGCTAGAAGGAAAATGATGAAAATGTTACCTTTTTTCCAAAGTGGTCCTATTGGAATACGCAATGGATCAGAGGGTTGCATTGGTGTAAACAGGCAGCTTGAAAACCCTTCAACATCAGATGAGAAAGTTCCTGCCTGTCCTCTACCTCCTGGAGACGAGATCTGGTCCAGGGACCAGGAGAAGATGAGTGAACAGCCAGAAGCACCCCGCAGATCCTCACGTGCATCTTCTATCACAAGCAATGGGAGCTGCACCTCTGCTGGGGACAGTCCTGAAAAGGGGAATAAAGGAATAAAGAAAATCCTTAGGACTGCACTGAAGAAAATGAAAAATATCAAGCTACCCAGCAGTAAGTGCTCCTTCATCCTCCTTGCACCACCTTACAGGCCACAGTTACCTCTAGAGGGGCTGCACAAAGTGGGGAGTTGTCACTTTGAGAAAAAAGGTCACTGACAGATTGAAGTGACTTTGGCCAAGGAGCCTGGGGGAACGTGGGCTGAGGGAGACATCACCTCAAGTCCTAGTCCTTTGGTACCAAGGGCACACTCCTTGAGGAACTGCCAGCTTTTCTGTCCAAAATGAAACTTATTTCTACCTCTCTTGGGGGCGCAGATATGTGGGTGAGTGAGAAACCAGGGCACACTTCTCTGCTCTGTTCGAACCTCCATTAAACCACCACCCTGTGGGACACAGTGAGCAGCACACATACGTGTTTCCTGAGGCTGGTATATGAACATACAGCTCCTCTAGTCACAGGCACCATCCCTCCAGGGTCCTCAGAGGGGTAAAAAATACCTGCTCAGAGAAACTCAGAACTGGAGAAGAAAGTGTCCCTTGGCACTTCCAAGGCTCACCTGCCACCTTGGGTGACCTAGCTCATTGCCTTGGAGCTGTACCTTAAAATAAGTTAGTTTTTTATTCCTACCTTCTTTACTGGGGAGCTCTTACAAAGTCTTACTGTTTTAGCAGAATTTGTCTCGTTTCCAGGCAAGCCTTTACCTGGCTAACTGGCATCTCTTTCTCCATATGTCAAATGTTTTTCCTAACTGGCGGTTTTCCTTCTCGGCCTTGAATTTGCTCAGCTAAATGAACCGAGCCTACTGGAAACAGATCCTGTGTACCTTTATTCTTACTGCTGTATTGCCCCATTCCCAATGTCTTTTTTTGAAATAAAGTAACCAGGATTGTAGAAAATATTCCAAACAAGATACCACCAATGCGTGGTACAGTATGTGACCATTTTCCTATCTCAGTTGGATGTTCCTCACTGAATACAACCTGGGGTCATATTTGACATTTTCCTCATCATCTCACAGTAAGAATTTACTAAGTCTCCAGGCGTTTCTCTCCCTCCCCCATCTCAAACTGATTCACATCCAGCTTGCAGCAGAAAATCCTATTTGTTGCTAAGTAACTTTTGTTCTATTGAATTTGTATCTTACACTTCGTGCTATTAAATTTCAGCCAATTTACTATTCAAGTTATCCCGTTATTCCTGTGTCATAAACCAAGCCCCCAGTTTCGATAACATCTCTGAGCTTTGTGCAGTCAGCAGATGCCAACAGGGCACTCCTAGCTTCTATGCCACAGTCTCTAAAGGCAATATGAAGTACTGTGTATTTAATGAATAATATAATTTTTCCCCACCCAGGATTTTCCACACAAACTTGCACACCTAACTTCTTTGGGCATATAACTTCTCCACTTTAACTGATAATTTCCCAGAATCCACCATATTGAGTAACTGGTTGTACTTCAGATAAGATAGTTCAATTGTATTTATCTTGCCTGCTAAATGTGTCCTCCAAAAAATTTCACAGGTCAGATTGTGCCAACCTATTTCTGGAAAACTCATGCGGTATTTCCTCTACTGCGTCTTATTTAGCCACATATTTCCATCTATATCTTTTTTAAAGCCATGCTTCTGACTTGAGATCATATTAATGTGAAGGGGGATAATGAATAAATAAATAAATTTTTAAAACTCCACAGATCTAAATCTTGAAAAAAATGATAGGTAGCACATAAATAGCTGTTCATATGTCACACACTGGTGATAAGTATTCAAATAGGCAAGTTGGGAATAGTCCGATCTTTAAATAAATAGAAAGATTTTCTATCTGGTGAAGGAGCCTAAGATCTAGCATTATAAAAATATAATTTTTTTTTAAAGTATTCCAGAGCCATAACTTATTATAAACCAGAAATTTAGATCTTGGCCATTGGGTAAAGAAAGGCTGTTCTTTTTTCACCAGTCAAACAAGTCATGGATCTCCTGGAAGAGCAAAAGCTTTGCGATGCTGCTCAGCTTCTTATTGTCCTGGAGAAGAGCCTGTATAACAAATGTGAGGAGGGACTGACCACCAGCCAGCAAGACCTCGAGTCCGTCTACGAAGTTCTGAAGCACAAAGTCTTCAGCGTTTTGAAAGACTCCGTAGCGCTTGCGAAAACAAACCCAGAACTGCTGCAGCAGGCAGTAGAAGCACTGAAAGAGCAGGAGAAAGAAGATCAGTACTACATGTCAGAGAATCCACCTGATCAGAATTTGCAGTTTAGACCTAGAAAATGGAAAGAGATTTGGATGGATACAGTAAAGGAGTCAGTAGAGGCTAGAATGAAAGACACAAGCCGTACTCCTAGAACCGAGAACCTCTCTACAGTTGGCCAGACCCTCCTGCACATGGGAAAGACAATGAAAGAAGATTTGATAGTAGTTGTAAAGTACATTAAACAGCTTTATCCTCCTGAGTTTAATGTGTTCAATACATATGCAGAGCTCTACCACAATTATTTTGCCTCCCAGGCAAAGAAAAATGCTGAGTCTCATCTGGAAGACAAGGATGTGTACCTTCTCCTCTCGTGGGTGCACAAGATCTATCCAGAGTAAGTGAGGCTTTTACATGTGTTTATTCCTGGTGATCAGCACAGGTTCCCTGGCTGCGAAACTGGGAGTTAACTTGATTTATGAATCGGTATCACTGCAATGCAGTCTGGCGCCTGGCTAGGTTTTGGTGTCACTGGCTTGGTGCTGATGGTCAGGACAGCTGGAAGGGACATGCTCAAGGCTACTAGTCAGTAAAGGCTACTAGTCTGTAAACCAAGGGCAGAGCCCACCGTTCAGGCTTCTGGGCAATGGACACACAGAGGGATGTTTAGGGTTTCACTTGTGAGGTAAATTGGGCAGGTTCATTGCCCTGATGTCTATTCCAGTTGCAGACCTGAACTCATTCTTGGAGAATTTGGAAATTTCAGCTCTCCGGACCAGAGGGCAGCCAATAAATCGAACAACCTGAGACAAAATTGTCTTGGGCATGGAGGATCTTGCTTAGGTGTTACCTATAGTCTACGCTCTCCTCCTGGTTAGGAGACCAAAGGGTGCACACTTGTGAGAGGACATCATCAGCCAAACATCACCCTTTACACTCACAAGCTCTATATGTTATAGAATTGAAAATATTTCTTGCTGTGGCTTATAGTACTGGATGGAGAATTGAGGGATCTCATTTCTTAGGTGAAAACTGGTAAATACACCAATGATATTACTTCTGCTCTTCTAAAGCCATTCAACCTTGACATCCACTTTTTACTTCTTTTGTTTCATTCACAGAGTATAATGAGTCAATGTTGATCCTGGCAGTTTTCTAGAGCCAGTGCAGTGTTCTAGGTCAGGGCAGTCAGGCCTGAACCAGCATGTGTTTGGAAATCAGTAGCTGTGAGGAGCAGGGTTCTGCCAGGACAGCGCAGCCCAAGGCTGGGGATGGTGTTGCCAGGGCAGTGGCTGCTTTGAGGTCCATTCCCAGAGGCTGCATCCCAGCTGTCTGTGAGGGACCATCTCTCTCCATGACTAGCAGCGAGTAGGAGGGTTGCACATCAGCCTGGCCCCAGCTTCCAGTGTTGTATCAGAAACAGCCCATGTGCAGGAATCACGGCAGTGTACCCATGTGGAGCTGGGTGACGTGCAAACACGGGACTCAGGCAATGCTTAGGGTTACTCTTTGCAGCTCTGGAAGGAGAAGCTGCTTCCAGATCAGCCTCCTGAGAAGTGCTGGTCTGACCCCCCCTCTGGCTGGCAGGTTCTTTCCCTCACAGCTGCTCAGGAGCACCTGGCTCAGTCAGCGTGTGGCGGGGACATGAAAGCAGGGTGTGAAAATGCCCACTCCATTCCTAACTAGCCACAAAATGCCAGCCCTTCACCAGATTACCTCTCAGTACTGATGGAGAGAGGTTGTGTCCTATGGCTAGACCCTCCTTGGTTCAGGTTGCTTGCTTCAGGTCCCCCATCCCTATCAGAGCACAGCGATCGGTGCTCAGGATCTCAGCAGAACATGACTCCATTCCTTGAGGTTGCTCTGGGTCCCACCCTCACAGGTCCCACCCTTGATACAGATTCAGCTCCTCCAAGTCCTGCCTGGAGCAAGGTCAATGTACATTTCCATCTATTTTTTCACTGATAGCCTCAAAAAGTGTTAATGATTTGCATCAACAGCTGTCTTGAATTACACTGCCCTTGGAAAATGTGATTGTTTGGTTTTTTCATTCCAGAGATATGAGAAAAGATCATGCTTTAGCCAAGGAGTTGGAAAAAGTTAAGCTTGGAAGTCTTTTACCATCAAGTCTGAGCAAAGAGCTTGAAAAGAAATACCTTGACAGTGAAGAGGTGAGAATCTGGTCAGTCCCTCCTCTTCCCCGTGCTGCTCCCATGTGACTCCGCAGACGAGCTCTCACTTTTCATGCACACACACGTCTCACCTTAGAGCCACACACTCTGCCAGAGAGAAGCAAAAGCAAGAATGCTTTTATTTCTTTTGGGGGAACAGATCAGCTTTCTGCTAGATGGGACTTGAAGAGCAAACTTGCTTAGCCCTGAAACCTGTCAGAAAGGAACTGCTCTGTTCTTGCAGACCTTGTGGTAGGAAGGTGGGGAAAAATCCAACAACAAATCTTTACTGGTAACTTTCCAGTTGTGTGTTAAATCTTCAGAGGAATTCATGCTCCCTCTCGCAGCTGATGGATTCGATTTCTTCTGGTCTGTGTAGTGGTACCAGACCTTGGGTGAGCACAAAGCATGTAGGTCTGGTCTTGAAAAATCTGCGTCTTTGATGGAGAATCGCCTGGTCTGCAGAAAATAACAGTTGCTCTGGTTTTTGGATCACTCTTGCTTTAATGGAAGCAAGAAGCAACTTTTACAGTACTCCCATAGCTTAGTGCTTTTGGCATTTTGGTCTGGAATGGAATTCCTGGAAAATGAGAAGACGAGTTCCAGGTTTAGCTGTGATGGTTTGCATATGGGAGGAGTGGGTGTAAGGGCTACAGCGTGCATGAATGAGGCACTTGGAGACCAAAAATGAATGCCAGCCACATACAGACCATTTTCAAAACCTTGCTGCACAGCATGCACACATGAGGAGTCAGAGCAGAGAAAATCTGAGGGCATTTTGTTTCGCTCTAGGGGGCCAGTTAGCTTAGTCGGTTGAGTGTGGTGCTGATAACACCAAGGTTGCGGGTTTGATCCCCGTTCGGTCCCCATGTGTTGCCTGATCTAGTTGAGAGGCATCCGTGCCCATGATAGGGAGGTTGGATTAAATGATCCCTAAGGTCCCTTCCAGCCTAGGCCATTCTATGTTTCTATGATTCTATGATTCCTGTGCTCATAAGATATTGAGAAGAGCTCATGAAAAAGGATTGCAAAACCAGTTCCAGAGAGTAGCACTGCGTGTGGCACACAGCCAGCGCATGGCTGGGGAAATTTGGGCTCCAGCACATGACCTTCCAACTCAGTGCTTCCCTCCCTGCCTTCCAGCTCACTGCTGGTGTGGCGGGGTGGTGGGCATGGTATAGATCTTGATCTTCAATCCTGCTCTGAAATGTTCCATTTGCTATTGCATAGGTGGGTTATAAGGGCGTTCTGCTTGCTGCTATGAAGTAAGGTGTCTCATAACAAAGAGCCTTTATCTCTTCACCAGGAGTGAAGAAAGGTCTGCTGAGTCAGAAAAACTGGTGGGTGGGCGAGTGAAACTGCCATAAGGCAGAAGCTGCTACATCCACTTTGTGGTAAATGCTGTTGTTTTTCCTTCCCCAAAGGCTACGATCAAAAATTCACTGATCAAATGTTTAGATAAAGAAATCCAAGGATGGAAAGAAGACAAAGAACCGGAGAAACTAAATGGGCATTTTCAGAGTGAACTACTAGCAATATTTGTAATCCAGGTAATACAGATATATATCAAAACCAAACAATTGCATCCTCCAGGTATTTGGGATTTGAGACCAGCTATGGTCAATGCAAGAAAGCAAAAGGCCAAGTCACTTGTGTTGCTCAGTAATAGAGGTGAGTGGTACGGGGGGGCCCAAACCCATGGTCTGGCGTGATCCTGGTCTACCATGTGCTGGAGACAAACTCCTTTATAAGCAAAACAAGCAATAAATCTGCCTTCATTTCCCACCGTGCAGTCTCCTCTGCACCCCAGCCCATGCCAAGCTGGGTAATGTAACAGCAGAGAGACACGGGCAGCTTTTGGTGAGCAAGGGAGCAGCACAGTGCTGATCCCTGGTTGCTCCCAGGGAGGTTGTCATGGGCAGCGCTCACACCCTTTCCCCACGCTCACCACTCTCCCTCCGCTGGCTGCAGAGGATTAGTAGAGTTTATTTTTTAAAACCTCAGGATGTTGTGCTTAAATTGTTTTTTTTAATGCAATCATATGACATTCAGAAAAAAAAAGCAAAAAATCCCAAGTGTCACTTTGCCCACTTTCTGAGCTATTTTATAGACCTTCCATAATATTTCTTTATTCTCTGCCCATTTGAAAATGGAGTTCAAAATTGGCTTCAACCTACCAGATAAGTACAGCTGCTCTGCATGGTCCCTGGCTCAGTCTCAGGGCGGGATGCCAGAGAGCTGGGCGCAGGTCTGCAATGAGGACTTGTAGCCTTTTTAATTGGCCAACGTGGCCTTTTTGGAGCGAGAGGCATTTAAAATTGATCTTGTCTGTTAGAGTATCTACAGCGGCCAGAAGCGAGCCAAGGACATCAGCACGGCAGTGGGCGAGGAGCTGTTGCATCGCCTGTCGAGGGAGCTGCCTGCCTTCCTGAGAAGGTGCGGTAAGGTAGGGTTGGGCAGCCGGGCTGGCCGAGACTCTCTGGGGGAACCCACTCACCCACCTCTCCTCTTCCCATCTCCCCTCCAGCTACAAGGATGCTTTTGAAGATTTTAAGGAGAAAAGCAAGAAGCACAGATACTACAAGCCTATACTGATTGCAAATATTAACAACTGCTGTAATTTTAGGTAAGGGTCCAAAAGAAAAGGTTTTGCTCCTTCCTTTGCGGGCAGCAGATAATAGTGGGATAGAGGGGAAGTACTCCAGAGTGGGCAAAGGAAGGTCCCTCTACCTGCAGAGGAAGGTTTAGGGACCTCTGAATTTCTCTCCCTCTCTTTTGAGGACAGATTATTCTGACCACGCTGGTATTTCCTTGCAGAGACTATGCAGAGAAAAACATGCCAGAAAAGGATGACAACAAAGCCAGTATCCTCATCACTCTTGGCGACATTGAAAACAGCGTCTTTGATGTGCTGCTTCAACAGCTGTTTGCCCAGCTGAAGGTACCAGATCCCTGCCCCGTGTCTCAGCCGTTGCGAGCCCTGTTCTGCTGTGCCATCAGTTGCCCAAATCTCTGATCCCAGCACAGCAAGGTTCGGAAGGGCTCTGGGTCAGGTCACCGCTCAGCATTGGTCCTAACTTGCATTGCTGCCAGAAAACTCAGACTCACCTCTCCTTGAGCCCGTAGGCAAAATGGGTGCAGCAACATAGATGTGAGTGTGCAGAGGAGCATAAAACATGCTGATCACCTCTCAGATAACTGCTGCAGCAGGGAGAGTCTCAGCCTGCCAGTGTTTACGTTCCACAGTCTCTAGGAAGCAATCACAAATGGCATCAATCGCAATTACACAGCTTTTGGCTTCTCCATAAATGTGACCTGAAAGGCACTTCTGGTTTTTTTCTTGGTTTTTTCTTTTTCTGAGCTTTTTCTGTTGTTGTTATATGTAACACAAGCTTTTAAGTTAAGCTAGTGTGGTAGAGAGGGAGGCGTAGGAGTCAGGAATGTTCAGCCACAATCTCTCCTGCTGTCTCTGTAGAGCCTTTTGAAAGGCATCTGACAGAGTAGGGGTGCTTTTTTTTGTCTTCATATTTATTTACAGTGGCCAAGAAAGATTGTGATCAAAATCATTTCATAAAGATGGATTTTTTTCCCTGATAGTTCCATAATTCTCTAATCAGACAGGATAGTGTGGGCAAAACATTAATGTGGAAATAACAAGAAGCATCTCCAACATGAGCCTTTCAAGCCCTTAGTCTTCTTCATCATGAGGAAACAAGAAGGGGGCACAAACCCAAAATAGCCTTCTCTTCCCCTTGCCCTGTACACGTCCCTGCACAGGACTGCACGCTGAGCTGTCACTATGTAGGATACTGCACATACAGAAATGCTAAATATACATGTGCTTAGAATATATTTTGAGAGAACTAAGCAGATTTTCCTTTTTACAGCCAATTTATAAGAAGTTTACAGAAAATAAGTGGGACTCCAGCAACGAAATTATGAATGAGATCATTAAAACCACCAGCAAACATATTTCAGACTTCCGGACCCTAAAGGACCCTTTCTACCATGTAAGTCCAAGAGAAATATCAGTGGGATTCTGGGATGCTGAGGCTGTGTTTTCAGCTCTGATCCTCTGCAACTGGAGTTGCCTCATCCCGCATTAAGCTGGCAAGCTGGCCTGGCATCAGAAAGCCCTCTCAGGATTTCCGTCAGCGCATGGTTTACCTAGACTAGCCATGTAAATCTTACTCTTCTTCAGCAGAAACAGACTCCTGTAGCTCTGCTGCAGAGAAAGTGCTCTAGGAATCACCCAAAATACAGTTTTATTTACATGTGGGTTTGATTTAGCAACCTTGAAACACAGATGCAATCACTCAGTTCTGTCTCATGGCTCTTTTGCTTGCCCTAAGGACTGGAGAGGATGGATGCAACTGGGAAAAATCCCAGATAACTGAGCCACAACCATATCTTCACTGGTGCTGGAGTGTGTACAAAACACCACCATGTAAAAGTGTCTTTGCTTTCCTGCCTTTGTCTTTTTAGTAGCTCAAAAATTTTTATGATGTTTTGTGTATTAGTGAGAGGAACAGGAGAAGCAGCATGAATTCCTGTTTCTCTGGAATACTGCTGCTTCTCTAACACATACCTCTTCTACACTTTCAGTGCTTCCCAGAAGGAAACACCATTGGGAAATTCCCACACATGATTAATTTGAGCACAAAGGAGTTCTCGGCAGCTAGGATGTCATGTCACCAGTCATAGGGAGTTTGGCAACCAGCGCTGTTTGTGGCGTATGGCCAGCAGCATGCATTTGGTTGGACATGTCTTACAACACCCAAGTGGTTTTGTCCTCCATCCACACACATGGTTTGTTTTGTGTCCAAGCAAAAGACAGACTGATGATCCCTCCCTTTCCTTCCCAACAGGCTATCATCGAGAAGATCCATGCCCATTTGGTTAAAGAGTACATTGTGAGGCTGCTGAAGAGGAAGGTCAGCCTGAAAACTCCAGCACAACAGCAAAACCTGGCCCAACACGTCTCCAAGAACGCTGCCGACCTGGAAGCCTTCTGCACCAGCAATGTACGTGAGTGCTCACCACATTCGTAACAGCACAGGGCAGGGGCGCACTGAAAAACAGGAAAATAACTTTTCTGGGGCCTCTCCTTAAACTTTTCAACTCAGAATAATTTCCTGGAAGGCAGGACGCGAGGCAGAAAGAGGTCTTCAAGTGCCCACCGGCAGGAAGGCTCCCCTGCTGCCCTGCTGCTCCCCTGCCCCTCCCACGGATGGAGAGCAACTATTTCATCACCCTTTGTCCAATAGACAGTTGTTTCCTTTTGAAGGTTTATATCAGTAGGGTCAGAAGATTTAGCTAAACACCTCTCTCTGTCCTCTGAGATCACCTCCTGCCTTTAGCGTCTATAAATCTGCCTGCAAAACAGTTAAACCAAGCCCAGTCCTGTGCCACCCCACGTACATCTGACTGGAGAAGGAACAAGGCTGAGCATCGCTCGGTGTGGACAGGAGGTCAGGCAGCCAGTGCCTTGGGATATCCGACTGCTAAAAAAGGGGTCCAATGAGGGTTTTCATCTGAGTGGGCAGGGAGAGGATTTTGGCAATGCCTGGAGATGCTGAAAGCAGGGTTGTGTGCAGAGCTGGGAGACAGCAGCACATGGCACTGCGTTACCTTGTCCATCAGACCTTGTACACACCGGGCAGCACAGAAACCCAAGGAAAGGCAAATGTGATGGGAGGGAAGAGCAGAGAGAGTCTGTCGAGTGGGATGCGGAAACCTTAGCCTTATGGCAAACCCTACACCATTTAAGAGGATTAAAAAACACTACAAAACTAATCCAATTTCTCCAACACTGGCCCAGGCTAGAAACATCCCTGAAAACAATGAGGCACCTAAAATCGCTGCCATGCCCTTCCCCATCACCAGAAAACAGCCTTAGGAACCAGCTGGGCTGCACCTACCCTGAAACACAGCTCCTGGGCTGGGCAGAGGTTTGCACCTCCACGATGCCCTGCTGACTGCTTTCTCTTCTGGCAGGGGTCTCAAGCCACGTGGCTGAATTCGGCGCTCCCCAAAATGGCTGAAGTAATCCGACTTCAGGATTTAGGTGCTATTAAAATTGAAGTTGCAACACTCGCCAGGACGTACCCAGATATCCGGTAAGAGACGCTGAAACACATTGGCAAATACTTGTGTAGAATTTTAATTGAGCACGAAACAGTAAAATATGAACAAAAGTGAGGATCAGATAGACTGAGTCTATAAAAATGGGTGGGGGCTGCCTGCCAGGCTGTGGCAATCCCAGTGCCATTGGACAACAAAATCAGCTATTTAAAAAGCCTATTTATATATTTTGAATTCCCCTGATTTTCTCCCTCACCTTGGAGATTCCCTACCCAAAACCTCCTGGGACAGTGTTGTGTCCCATGTAGGACTGCCAGTTGCTGAAGCTGGCATCTGCCAGGGACCTCAGCACCCTGGGGTGCGTGCTGGGGACCCAGCACGTGGAGATCTGCAGGAGGAGGTAACACCTGCCCATCTCTCTTTTGCAGCAAAAGGCACCTGGAAGCATTCCTGTACATCAAAGCTAATTTGTCACGCAGCGAACTCAAAAGCATCCTGGGCTACTTGTCAGGCAGCACGTCATCTATGTCACCCAGGGCCCCGCTCTTCTCCAACATAAATGTGTCCTAGGCCAAGGCACACCTTGGCAGCCCTCGTGCTGGACTATCGGCTAAGCTGGGGATGGAGACCGTCCCCTGGAGTGATGCACAGCGCACACTACCACCTTTTCCTACGGAAAGTACTTTGTCCTAATCCAGTGCTCGCACCTCCATGGGAATCGCTGTCCTCCGTGCAGAGCCAGGAGCAGGATGCGCCCGCGGGAGGAGCAGTGCCTACAAGGATGAGGGCTGCTCCTTCCACCAGTCATGGACTGCCCCCCATGGTCTCCTTGGTGCCACCATGTTCTCTGCCTGGACACTGCCCTGGTGCTCGGACCTCCATCTACCTCACAGGGTGCCCCCAAGGTCAGTCAATGACTCCCAAAGTAGTTCAGACTGAGCAGGCACCTCCTATGTAGCTTCTTGTCTTCTAAGGAAATGGAGGGAAACAAAAACTGAAGCCAGAATTCAGAGGTGTTGGAAGAGTTCCCTGTGAGCATGCTTGCACCCCATCGGTTTTCCTCCGAGCCAGGCAGGGGTGGCTGCATTAGGCTGATGGGAGAGGCACCGGGTTTTGGGTTGGGAGAAGCTGCTGCTCAGCCGTGGCAGGGCTCCTGCTGCCCCCCTGCCCTGTGCAGCAGCATCGCCCAGGGGCATTGGGGTTTCCAAATGGGCCGCGCAAAACCCTGGCTGGCCCTGCAGCAACAGCCCACCTGGGGCAGCCTCTGCTTCCTTCACCTCCATGAGGTGGGAGCACCCAGCCCCCTGGCAGCCCCTCTGCACTGACCCCATCCAGTGCATCCGCGGGAGCGGCTGACACAGGGGTAGGAGTGAGCGGATATTGCCATGGGTCATGTGGGCTGAGCTCCAACGTCTGGTAAAGCACTTCAGATACTACTTAAGCCCTCCTTATTGGGGAGATGACTTTTTCAGACCCTGTTAACATCATAGGCTCTGAAGGGGTACTGGAACCAGTCTCAAATGCTACTAAAATTTATTCAGCACCCAGTATGTGTCACCATTGCCCTGCTCACCCTTTCCCCTCTTTCTGTGAGGTAGATACGATGTGAAAACACAAATGGGTCTGTTGTGAAACTGTTTTGGTTTTTACAGTCCATTTTTTTTGGAAGCAGATCGTTTGCCAGAACAACAATGTGTTTAGTTGAAGACCTTTCCCTTCTGTTTTTCTCTAGTTCAACTTTTGTATCAGTCTGTAGAAAGTCAGTCTGGAAGGAAGACACATAATGACTGTGCAAACCATGTAATGTATTTATATGCATATGCAGTATACCGTTGGTGTATTTTTGCATCCAATTTTATTTTTTCTCAGTTAGAGATACTCATTTGCAATGTTTATATTTAAACAACATTCAAATATGCTAGAAAAGTGACTCATGTATTCTGTCTCTGACTGTTGTTTACTGCATTGCCACATGTAGTCCTACGTATTCCTTCAAAGAGCCACTGCTCCCAGCCTGTTCTGGTGAGTGTCACCCACTGGTTCCAAGTAGGGAGGGTCTTGCTGGACTACAGACCAGTTGGAAAAGCAGGGGCACCCTCTGTTTCTGCTATGTATGGGCCCCATAGCCCATCTTTCCTTGCTCTCTGTAGTGAGTACTTCTGTGTGCACCGTGTTTGTGGTACCTGGTATAACAAGGTCCAAAACATCAGCCTTTAAGCACTACCGCAGTCTCAATGTTGAATAATGAAAACATATATTTGGCAAACATCTCATCCTTACCACTCTGGCATCGCTCTTCCTCTGTCTCTGTTGTCCCCTCCTATTGGTATGAACCTTTAGCAGGCACAGCCCAGCAGAATTTGGCCCCAGCTGGTCCTGTTGCCCCCTTTTACCCTCCTCACAGCTGCTGTTAAACCCGTGCCTTTGCTGCTGTCCACGGTGAGACGGATGCAGAAAGCATCCTCAGCCAACAGCTTATGTGATAAAATTTCACCCTGGGTGAAAAACAGTGTTTTGGTTTCAGTCCAGTATCTGGCCATGGGTAGTGCAAACTGCCCCCTCCTTCCACAGGCATACTCACGCTCCCACAAAACTTCATACATACATATAATTTAGAAACTCATTACACCTTATTTAAACACTTAAACAGCTGCAGTTTAAATGCCAAGTGACTTTTGACAGTGCTGAGCATTCATGACAACTGTCACCTATTGTGTAAAATTTTCTCTCCAATTAGTGGAAGGTTATGTTATTGCTATAAATAATTGCATTTTGATTTAGAGATCTGTTAAGAGCCTACAGAACTGCATCATATAAGTGATTATGCTGGTCTTTTTAAAAAAATGAATTCCTGCCAAGAAAGTGCTTGAAGGAAAATAGTAAATCTATTTATATATCATAATTAGGATGGGTAGGAGAAAATGGTTTTCATACACATTTCATAAGCCATATGGAACTGCATTGTGCAGTTCTCTTCATCCTGCTATAAAACCCCAGTTTTCAGCTCTAATGAGCCCTGGAAACTATTTTATTTATCTTCCTGTGTGACTCAACATTTACCATGGCATTTATTTTTATGTGGCATATTACACATGGTCAGGTACTTTGAGGAAGTTGCATAAATGTCTTTTGATAACAGTGTTAGTTTAATACTCATAAATAGCATGCCTATAAAGTAACTAAATAAAATTTTCGGAGATCATTGTGGCTGGATTTTCTTTATCACACAAACTCTGCTGATGTTGATGTCTGTCCCTCCTTTGGGGCAGAGCAGATACTCAGGATGAAAACAATAAAATCAGCTTTATAAATCAGTTAAGAAAGCTGGTTCCTGGGCACAGTTGCTGTGGCATTGCCAGCTCTCCCAGTCGGTTGTCATCGGTGCCACCAGAACATCAGCCTGGCAACAGCCACCCCGTTGGACAGGGACTGAGCTCACACTCAAACTCCTGGCTCCCTACCCCACCACCCCAGTAGGCACTCCCATCGTTTGTGCGGAAGGCACAGGGCTGCAAACCAGAGTGTACCAGAGGGTGGGCTGAGGCATTGCTCTCCTCTTCCGGTCCCGCAGGAATCACCCGCTGCACATCAGGCCCCTGAGGACAGCTGGGGAACTTCTGCCCTTGCTGCAAGGAGAGTCAAAACCAGACAGAGAGCTCCTGGAGGACTCCTCCCAGGTGTCAGTTTGATATAAAAAAGCAGAAACCTTCTGTTAGAGCCTGCTGAGAAATTTTGGGGTCTGCAGACCTGGAAATGAAGTGCTAAGAAACTGGAATGCCTGTGATTCCTCCCCTTTGAGTCTGGGTTTTCTCACTAGGATCCCCTGAGAGATGAAAGGCCTGGACTAGAGGCCTTATGATTTATTGATATGCTGATTTTGAGAGAGACACGTTAGACCAAAGTGCTTTGGTAATTGGCCCTTTCCAAATTCAGCCCCCATCTCTGGGTGGACAGTCCTAGCTTCGTTGACATGCACAGTGACATGCGCAGGTGACACATTTCCTCACCTACTAATCAATGGAAAGCAGGAGAAGGGCGAGCAACTACGTATTTCCAAAGGGTGTGGCAGCAATTTCCTGACCTCAATTTGCAAATATTGCAC
>NW_009700210.1:11505-16946 GCF_000703405.1 Apaloderma vittatum | reverse complement strand
CAGGAATGAGCTTTAATACGGGAAAACCTGAAAAGCCTAATCCAGCTAAGCCTGGCAACGCCTGGAGCATCCTGAAGGAAAAGCGCTCTTGCAGTGAGGGGCAACAGTAGATCCTCCTTCCCCAGGGGAATTAGGGCACACAGATCCTGCATCTCCCAGCATCGTTTCACGCGCTGCCCCATCACCTGCCTCCGCAATGCACAGCCTGGGTCAAAAGCCAGAACTGAGGACCAAGCAGGCAGGAGTCAGCATCACTGGGCATTGGGAGGAAGGATATTTCAGTAACAGGCTGGAGGCTGCTGAGCTTGGGTGGGACACTAGCAAAATGGTGTTTTGCCATAATGTAGATTGAAACCCATGAGAGTAATTGCTGCCTTCCTGCACAGCTTAAAAGAGGATGTGGCCACACCACCCACACTGATATCTTCGCAATACAAAGTAGCTCTTCTATAGCCACGGTAATTGAGGTGGCAGGTAATGTTGGGGGATTTTATGAATTACTCAACCACAGATTTCCCCCTTAGCAATTCCACACTGCTGGGAAGGGAGGAAAATCTCACCTCCTGGCAGGAAAATAGAGGAAATGCAATGGAGCAGATGCACACATAAGGCTGTTTAGGTGCACTGTACTGCAGGAAGGTTAATTGTGTTTTTTAACGCAAAATTAAGTTTTTAGGGCTACTGGCTACAATTTCTCCTTGCTTTCTCCTCTAGAAATCAGGTTTTTAAAAATCCTTTCAATCTAACCAGGTTGGAGTCTTCCCTGCAATCCCATTTTTCATCTCTTTTCTGGGTCTTGTCCCCTCAGAAGTTTTCAGTTGCTTCTTTTACCTCTCCACAAGTCTTTGATGTTTGCCCCAGCTCCCCTCTCAACACTACTCAGTAGTGCCCCTGGGCCATGTTCTCCTAATCCTCCCACCCTTCATTCAGCAGATGAGACACACCAGGGCATGTCATGTGCCAGCACCCAGAAAGATCATAATTTCAGGACAAGGAATTCATAGCTATTTATCTAAGTAATTTTCATCCAAATAGGACAGAATACTTGAGCTGTAATAACCCTCCTAATGGACTAATACAAGAGGAAAACTTACCATTTAGCAGAAAAGCTGAGTTCTCAAAAGTACTCATCAATGTTGGAACAGCTATAATGGGGAAAGATTAGCCCTGAAAGGGAGGAGGTTATAACAAACTCTCAAGTAAAACAATATTGGTTCTGGAGTCTTCAAGAGCTTTTTGAGCTTCATCCCAAAGGCTGGGGCCCTGTCCTGAAGGCTGGATGCCAACCCCCAAGTCCCGCTGGCAAGAGCAGTGCAGCCTGAGAGCTGAACCAAGTGTACAGATTAGAGAAAATATCAGGATTAGGTTAACAGTGCTATGTCCTAGCTAATGGAGGGCTGTTTCTGCTCTTTGGTTTCACTGCAGACCCCTCTATCCTACACCAAGGCTGTAAGAAGTGGTGAAAGGCATCTGAGCTGTTGGACAGGGACTGTCACCTTCATGATCCTGTGTAGGTCCCAAGCCCAAGTTCACATGTTGTGACACAGCCCCTTCCCAATCTACATGGGCATATGCAGACCCAAACCAGTTGGTTGAAGCTACCCACTCCCTCTGTTTAACATGTGGGGAGCAACAGAATTATTTCCAATACCCCCGGAGAGACATTTGACCCAGCAGGATCCTGGCAGCCACCCCCTTGTGACCAGCTTGTGCAGACACTCCCATTCCACCTCTGAGGGATCACAGGGCTTCAGGTAACTCGAGAGAGGCAGGCAGGACCCACAGACTGGTCCTGTGATCTCACAGGGCAGAGACCCATAAGAGTTACTGAAAAAGGGAGAAAAAAATGAACCAAGGTATTTCTTGCACATTCTGGGTGGGCTAGACCTGCTCCTGGAGGAACCTTGGCAGCTTGTGAAGATCTCACAGGTAACACTTTTAATCCTGGAGCTGGCAGAACAGAGCATGAGTAGTAATCCAGATAAACATTGCTGTATATCAGTAAGTAGAGACTGAGATGGTGGGAGAGCAGCCCTCGAGTACTTCTCATGCCTCTGGCTGTGCTCAAAAGTCTTTTGTTGGTCTTTGTTTAACTGTCCAGCTCAGCATCCCTTTCTGATCCATCAAAATATTACTAAAGACTAAAGTATTACTGTGGAATGCATGAACTGCCCAAGCTCTCATTTCTGTTTGATTTGATTTCTCTACGAAGCCTCTCTCAAGGAGCTCAGATTGCACTTACTTGAGGAACATTTTGTCAGATCAGCACGTACAACACGAAATCAATAGCAGATTATAAAGAAAGATCAGATTCATCTGTTGTCCAGAACAACCTCTTAAGCCAACTTTTCTTGGGCTTCAGCTAAGAAAAGGAAAAGGTTCCACTTTCCTCCCACCTGCCTCGAAACCTCATCCTCTGCATCTTCTGTGGGCAAAAGCCCATCTCTCCATTTAACACCATTTCTGATGAAAACTTATTTCTGTACACAGTAATACTACTTCTCTCCAGATATGATGTTCTATTTTCTATAATTTTGTATGAACAACTCTGTAACACAAGCTTCAGGCTATTATTCAAAATGGTACTAATTGCCTCTTTTCATACATTTCAATGTAGCTTGCCTTGAAACATGAATTTCTGCTTTCAGTTGTACTTAAGCAGTGCTTCCACGTTATTGTGCAAATTATCATTATGAGAATCAACACACGCCAGATTTCTGCAATCTGTTTACCTCTATACAAGGAAAAAATTCTTGAAGGGGTGTTTTCAAGAAATAAAGGCAATAAAATCTATGAGTTTTTGAGAGCTGATATCTGGAGTTGTAATGAATACTTAAGTAATTTCTTAGCCTAAGACTTCTGCATCACACATGCACACAGTGCCCCCACACAGATGCTACTACCATAACAACTGATTTTTCTTACAAACAGTCTGTATCCAGCCTTTTGTCCAGTTTCAGTCCTTCAAAGAACACTGTTTTCTGGAAATTAAACATCTTTCTCCCCAGGAGGTGGCCAAATAAGGGTATTTTGTTTGGCAAACTCAAACTGTGAAGCCCAGGATCTGAGAGCTGGGTGCCAGTGTGTGAATCTCTCATCCCACACTCTGCCACAGTGTGTACTTAGATAAGTCCCATTATGGGTTTGGGGCATTATTCCTCCTGGTAAATTTCTCTTCAAGGAAAAGACAAGAAAATTCAGGCCATGCAAGTTCACAATGTTGTAGGAGATTTGACATGTTATGAAAGAAATATAAATAACGTGCAGAGGACTTCTCTTTCTTCTTTAGGTTTTGGGAGCTGTCAAGAACTTCAGTGCTTCGGTCATGCAATTCCCACCTAGTGTACAAAATAATTTAATAATCAGAAAATGTTATGATCTTACAATCTAACCTACTTCCAGTATTCAGGACTGACAAATTGGGAGTTCTGAAATTCTGAATTTTCGTAATTCTGAAACTTCTAATAGACAAAGCCATATGCAGGGTATGCCCAAAAGGACAAGGTTGATGTTACTGGTCTCCAGAGCCAGTGCTGAGCTACATACTTGTTCTGTTTAGATGCTTCACACGTGTCATCAGGGCAATCTGTAAGGTTTGGTGAAGGAGGCATTCCTCTGTAGGACAGGCTGAGAAATCGCCCAGGGTCCAGGCGCAGTGTTGCCTGTGGGACAGCTGCTGCAGGAGGGAAATGCTGATGTGATGGTGCTGAGTCATAGGCTAGAAGCTGATGTGATGGTGCTGTTGGGTCATAGGCTGGACTTGATGATCTCAGAGCCTCAACAATTCTGACAATTCTCTACTGTAAGAGATCGTGTTAAATGTTTGTCTCAATCTTGCTGAAATTCCCCGCGAAGAAACTTCAAGTCTACTGTTTGCAAGATTGGACCACTGATAAGCCGTGGGGCTTGACTCGAGTGCTGATAAGTCCTAAACAACTACAGGGCCTGGCTCAACTACTGATAAGGCAGCTGTCTCGAAAGCACAAAGGCCCAACTGTGTACAAGTTGTCTAGTCATACTACATTTGCAAAAACCCAAAGGCGTGCAGTCATACTATGTCTGCAAAAATGGGCCCTCCGGACAACTCTGCATGCTCCACCAACAGAGGCGATGCTGAGGGGGGTGAAGATCACTCCTGACGACCCTCATATGCATGTGCTAAACAGGAGGAGGGTAGGCAAAGCAGTTCTTGGGACACTGTATAATGCCACTGTGAACAACTACTCTCTGGACATCTTCCCCACCGAATAGAAACACGCGGCCCTGTGAGACATCACTGCATATGTGGTGGTTGCTATACCTCTTGCTATCTTAAACATTTTACTACTTTTCTTTCTCATTTCCTTATCTTTCTTTCCTATCACTCTCCAGTGCTTGTTAGTCAATAAAAGGTTGTGCTGTTGTGATATCTGACCTCGTTTGTGTCTTAATTTCACCTCTGGGATCAAAACAAATCACCTTGGCTCTAACCTCAATCGGGAATAAGTGAGTCAAGACACTTATCTACATATGTAAGGATGAAACCAAGTGGTTATCTGTCTCCTGGATAAGGAGGAGTCCCTCTCTGAGCAAAGCTCTTTAAACATTGCCTCCGCCAGAGGCTCCTGAAGGGCACAAGGCAGAGCAGGAGGAGGCAGGGAGCCTTGCAGAGGTAGCGTTAGCACAAGCGGCAACTTTGCAAGTCTTTCATGTCTTGATTTGCATCTCTCATAAGTATGTGCAGTGGTGTCCTCAGGTGGAAGATGAAATTATGAACTCTTGGCTGTGGTCATGCTCTTTAACCTGGCTTGGGTGAGTGCTGCATGAGGTGACTGGGTAGCAACAGATTATCCCAACAGACCATGGCATTCCTCTTCCAAAGGACAAGTAAATGCACAATCAGGGTATAAAGCACTGTAACGCAGTGCCCCGGCTTTTTTAAATGCTCCTAGCCATGGGCATGACATGCAAGGGCAGCACAAGCATCTCCTGGGGACCTGGAAGCTCTCCGGTACACAGCATGAGCCAGGGGAAAGTGTCTGGACGTGGGCATAGCCACCGGAGGGGCGTCACAGCTGTGACTGGAAGCAGGAGACAGACACAAACCCCAAGGTCAGATGATGACCGTCTTTGTACGTATGGTTTTATATTTGGCAGTGACACAATTAGCTAGAAGCAAATACTCATTTTCCATTGATCTGTAGGCAGGGCAACCGTTGCCAGAGGTAACATGAGCACCGTCAGCGACTGATGATACGTTGTCGAGGTTCAGACCATCTGACTCTCCTGTGTTTCTGTGTTGTCAACTGTTTTTAATGCAGTTTCTCTTCTCTTGGAATAAAAACAAGTGAAGAAAGGATTATTTCCCTCCCAATATACTGTACCAAGTATGCTAGGAAATGGTGTGGTATTTCCAAAACCCGAGGCAGAGGCTTCCCTTCCCAGCCAGTATTTCTCTGTCA
>NW_009700210.1:0-11474 GCF_000703405.1 Apaloderma vittatum | reverse complement strand
CGCAAAGTTTCAGTCCCGTCAGCCACAGCTGTGCTGCACACAGAAGACAGTCTAAGGCCAAAATGCTTTCAAGCAAGAAGTCTCAGGCAGCGATGTGTGCTGAGCCAAAATTTAGCTAAACCTGGAAGAGGGAGTCCTGCCCTGCCCTTTGCTGCCCCTCAGCCACAGGAACCACAGTCCTGCTGTCACACCTTCACCAGTCTGTAAGCGACTGTCCCACAAACGGCATCTTGTCCTAAACTTAACCCTGCCTTCAGCCACAGCATCCAGAAAACAGAGGCCCTTCCTGAGCTGCTCAGCCAGAGCCCTTCCCTAGCCCAAATTTTAGCTGACATTCCCCCAGGTGATGGCACTTTCTTTACTGCAGAGGAGTGTGTTGCTCAGCATGTGTCTGTCCTCCCATCGTCTGTCCTTCATCCTGCTGAATTCAAGTAATGCCATTAATGAAGGTCATCAAGCATCACTTATCATCTCTCTAACCAGACCAAAATGTCTAAGTGCTGCACATTATGCAGATCAGTCGAGAGGGCAGCAGGAAAGAGGGGGAGATGACTGCAGAGTAAGAGAGTGTTCACTTGCACTGCACAGTGCTGGAGCCATGGGACAGAAGTGCCGCTGATTTACACTAAGTCAGAAATAGGTTGAGCTGTATCTGCCGTGGCCCCGAGGGTGCCGTTCCCAGCAGGCACTGATCCTCCTTTGCTGACCACGGGGCACATGAAGCACCAGCTGATGGAGTGGTGATCAGCCACCTCCATCCCCACCCAGCCCTGGTGGATCCTGTTATCTCATTTACCTCTGACAACAACCCACCTAAGCCAGGAGGAAAAGGAAATGTAGGGACGAGATGTGCTTGTGCAGTGTGGGGAGCTCAGAGTTAACTCTGCTATCTGGGGTGAAGATTTTGGGCTTGCTACAAGAAGTGTGCACCAAACTGCTCCCTGAAGTCAGGTGTTGGGGACACATGGTGTCAGCCTCAGAGGTGACCTGGTAGCTCTGGAAAGCAGATTAGTCTTTCCCATCATGGCAAGGAGACAGATAATTCATCAGTAGTGTGTGAAATTTTGAAGTCCTTCATGTGACTGCTTAGCTGCGAAGAGGAGAAAACCTCTTTGGTGTTAGACTGGGTAGCAATTGCACCTTTGGCTAAAAACTGCTCCTCTGAAGAGCTACCTAGAGATTATCGTGGGCAAACAGAGCGCAGAAGCATGCAGGGAGCCCACAGTGGCTGAGCATCCTTCAGATCAGCAGCTGAGCAAGTGCGGTCCTCAGCCTCCCTCCAGCCTCCGCCCCGGGACCATGGGCACTATGTTTAGCCTGCAGAGAAGCAGGGCAGATGGCAATTTCACCAGCCCACAAATGAACATGGCTCATAAGTCCGCAGTCTCATGTTTCCTCTGCCCTCTGCTTTCTCACTTTTCTCTCCTGCCCACCACGTGCTTTAGCCTGCATCTCTTTGGAGAAGGGGCTATCATATGTGAGGCTCGCTTGGTGCCTAGTCAAATCTGATTTTTAAATAAAAGTGGAGCTGCCAAGCATCTCCAGTGGCACAGGAGAGCAGCACACACAGATTTCACTGTGCCCCAGTCCAGCTGATACAGCCACAGTGTGCATCCACAAGGTCAGCCCACATCAAGCACTAAATGAGGACATCAGGCATTATTTTTATTGGCTTTCCTCCATGCAGTTGAATTGTGCTTGCTTCATTTTGAGTTTGTTTGCTTTAATTTATCGCTCATTACAGGAAAGCATTAGCAAGAGAACTTTGAGCAATCTCTCTCAAGTCTCATTAAATTAACTGTGGCTGGGAGAAATCAAACCCAAACAGCCTGTGTAGTTCTGTCAAAAACCTGTAAGTTGAGTTAATATAAGAGCCTATGTTGCTACACCTATGCTTAGTTTTAACCACACAAGTGATTTTGAGTCATGTGTTTCTGCACATAGATAAGCTACACAGCACTGGGCTTAAAAGCCTGGTCTCTGCTTTGTATCTCCAGCAAAATGCCTGCTCCCGTCGAAATGTGCTTCATTTTGCAATGTAAATGGAATCAAGCCAAGCCAAAAAAAAATTCTTGAAGAACTGGACGGCACTTTTTTCGATGCAGACACATAGCAACAATGCTGCAGAAATCACATTATGCTCAGATTAACTCAAACCACACTGCTGTTTCACTGGGGGAAGAGGTATTTGGCCTTGCTCCTCCTTGGAACTGTCATCTATTTAGATGGCCTCTTGTGCTCAGGCTTATAGCCCAGTGCTGAGTATTTATTCTCTCTTGCACCAGGGAAAAGAGCTGTGCTGCGTTTTACAGACCAAGAGATGAAACACAGATGTGACCTGCCCTTGGACACATGTCTTGAGCTTAGAACAGGACACAGACTCAGGCCCAAAGGTCCCTGTGCACTTTTGCCCACAAAACCAGCTTAGATTTTCAATCAGGCTAAGGCTAAGATTGGAAATGGGGAAGGGTCTCCTTTTGTCCTCCCTTCTGACATCTATTACGCAATGCTGATGGCACTGCGATGCAAAAGGTGCCAACAAGCAGACGCAAGCTATGGCTTGAGAAGTCCCTGCGTAACATGCTGCTGGGGGCTAGACGTGGCAGAGAGCATCGTGGTGGACATGCCCAGGTCTCGCGTTCCTTCCCTGGTCACCACTAATGGCTGTTTTTTGTTTGCAGTGGTCGTTTGCTTTTTTCTTTAACTGTTACAAGACTTACGTGGCAAGGATGGCAGTGTGCATGCAGAACGGACACCCCACAGACACTATAAACTATTTTAATCACACAGTACATGTGTGCTTCAATTGCATGGGACCATAGTAACTCCAGGACTTCCACCAGGTGATGCTGTCCCTGTTCATCTCCTGCCCTCCCAGAAACTCTGTCATCATCTGTGACCAGAAGCATGGTAGGATCTGTGTGCAAAATGGAGACTTAACCTGAAAGAGCAGTTCCTGCTCCAGTGTGGTTAATTACACCCCACTGCCCTTGCAGAAGGACCAAGATATAGTATTTTCTTTCTACACTTGCTGCTGTACACCCCACTGCTGCATGCCTGAGGCTTCCCAAAGAACCAGTCCTTGCTCTTAGAAACAGTCATATCCAAGGAACAACATAAACAACGGACATGAGAATCAGAGAGCACGTAAAGGTCTTGCAATATCTTGATATCCCTGCCCACAACAGGGAGGTTAGATTAAATGATCTCTAAGGTCCCTTCCAGCCTAGGCCATTCTATGATTCTATGAAAAGTCTTTCTGTAATACACCAACAAGCCCATAGCTCCACCACAAGAGCTTACTTCCCCTGTACCTTCCCTGTGTCATTGGCACTGACTTCTTGGTGGACAATTCTGAGTTCTCCTCTTTGTTGTCTCAACCCATTTCACTTCTTTCATTTCTTCTTAATCTGAAAGTCTCTGACTTTGAGAAAACCCAGTGAACTATTATCACAGTATTTAACAGCAAGTTTTCTGTTTTCCCTGACTGTGTCTGTTCACATGGAGGCAGGATGGCTGCAGCACACCCACGCTGCCAGACACAAGCTGACCCTGCAATGCAATCAACATGGGTTAATTGGGCCAGGAACCATGTCCAGCTTTCTGTGCCAGGAAAGGAACAAGGTGTGGAACGCCATTAGGTCTTGAAACACTGTCTATTTCTTCAAAAGGTTATCTCCAGCCAGTTAATATATTTGGGAGCAGAGTTTTCTTCCTGAAGCACTTTGCTGTATTCCGGTGAGATATCTGTTCGCCTGAGTGCTAAGTATAGCAGACTTACAGGTTTTATTTCGTTTGGGTATTATCTTTTTGCAGACTTGGACATGCAAGTTTTTACCTACCCCATGGAAAGGAAGGGACAGAGAATAGTCACTGTGTCCTTGGGCAAGGAGAATGCATCAGCCAAGCCAGGCTGGGCGATGCACAGAGGGAATAACCCAAACTGCACCCCAGGCCCCAGGGCAGCTGCCCACCTTCATAACTGCCCGGGACCCCAGGATCCACATGAAGAAACCCTATCACTTTGGAGTGATTTTGTTTCCGGGGTCTCCTGGAAACCTGACAGGTTAAATCCCTTTCCCCAGTCCAAAGTTGTGGGCATTTTGCTCTGGAGGGCTTTCCGTGAACCAATGGGCTTTGCACTGCTGTAAACCTGCAGCAACCCGAGGCCAGCTCGTGTGGGGCACACCAGGAGGGGATGACTGTCACCTGAAGAGCTTCCCCAAACATGTGCACTCCCTCCCACTCAAAACCGGGTCATTGTAACTAAATTACAACTGAAATGAGTGTTTTTACCATTAAGTAACCCCAGAGAAGTATCTGAGTGCTTTCCTTAGTCACCACCTCTGCATCTCTTCCACAGACACCCTTCCTGCCTGCCACAACATGTCCCTCAAATATTGCTTTTCCAATTTTAAAAAAATCTCCAGGGTTACGAAAAGGAAAGAGGAAGGCCATTGTCATGTGGTGGATTCTCGTCATGGGCTGTCCTCCAGACCGTGGCTGGGACATCCCTGGTGCAAGGCAGCAGCCTCACCAGCATGTCACCGCCTGCCTGCCTGCCTGCACTTCTTACGAAGCAAAACTCAAAACCTTGGGAATAACGAGGAGGGACTCCTGCACCCCGAAGTACGAAGCTCAGATGTATAGCGGAGAAAGGACGGCTATGTGGCATGCTTGTACAGACATCTGTGAAAGCCTTGGGAAACCCAGAAAATTTGTCTCTTTTTGCAGCAGATTCAAGTGGGAAGGATGCAAAGCTGTTGGGTGAGCCTTGGAGAAGCACAAAGCAGCTGCACCCCATTTGCACTGTGGCCCTGTGCCCACGACAGGCTCCTCACCGGGGCAGGCACGGACAGGTTCCCTCCGGCACAGGGTCTGCGTGGCTGCAGCCATGGACCCTGTGGCCAGGGCAGCCCTTGGATGTTTCCAGATAACCCACAGAGCCTGGCCCCCTCTCATCAGGTGGCACCAGCACCTGGCAGGTGCTTTCTCAGGGTGATGCACCAGGGAAGAACCAGACCTGCTTGGCTGGAGAAATGGCACCTTGCAAACCCACTGGTGGTCTTGGAGGGAGTGAGCAAGGGAGAAACAGAAGAGATGTCGTTGCTGAAGCCCGTTGAGGTTTCCAAAGGGCATTTGACAAGTTGTTGCCAAAGGCTCTGAGAGAAACTAGGAAGCAAGAGCATGCACAAGAAGGTCTCACAGAGATAAGTAAAGAGCAAAGATGGGAAATAAGGAGGATTTTTCTTATTGAGGGGGTGTCCTTCCATGCAGAGCTGTGCTGGGGTCTCTGCAGGAACCTGGGCAGAGATGGACAGGCAGACAACAGCTTTTGCAGATGATATCACATGACTCCTGGCAGTAAGGGTGACCTTATGATGCTGAGCAAGCAGGTGTTCAAGTAGCCTCTATGTAAAATTCTTGTTCTGTATACAAATCAAGGGAGCCAAATGAAATTCTGGGCAGATAGCTCTGTGGAAATGTTACCTAATGTGATAAGAGAGAAGAAATCTCAAAGTAAATGTGAGAAGTTAATAAAAGAGGAAAAAAATAACAAATCAGGAACAAGAAATCATGCCATAACAAAAACTCATGGCAGCCCCAGCTCAAGGACTGTGCACAGTTTGGGTCTCTCCATCTTAAAGAGCAGAGGAGCAGAAGTTCGAGAGAAGAGACATGGGGCTAGCAGAGACACGTCAGAGCTTCTGAATGAGCAGGATAGGGCATTATAGGCTGGAAATGGGATAACTGAGGATGGAGATCTGCAGAATGCTGGAGGACTAAAGAAGGTGAAGAGAGAAAAAAAACGAGTTTTCCTACACAATAGGTATCATATAAGAGTGGTAGGTGCACAACCCAAAACCAGACACCAAAGCTGTTTCATGCAAGGTGTAATCAGGCCATAGCAGCTCCTGCTGCAGGGTGATGTGGTTGCTAAAATCTAAGCTATGTGCAGAAAGCAGCCAGTCAGGGATGAAGAGGAGGCAAGCGATACAAAACAACTTTGAAAGCTCTTAAACACAGTTACTGCTCTGGCTTAGGAAATGTTTAAGCTGCAAATTGTTGTTCTCTGGGAGAGTATATGGGGATGGATCATGCTTCTCCCATCCCTCCTGCTTTCCCTGAGCGTCTATTCTGGGCACTGTCGGGGAGATGTTAGGCTGGAGAGATGTTTGGCCTGACCCTTGCAGCTATCCTGCACCCACTCCTAGACTCTCCAGCTGTTTGAGGCTTCTAGATTGTGTCACTTGGCTTCATACTATCTGCAGTTTGTGTTTATTTCAGTAATTTTGATGTAGTGCCCAGAAATTCGAGAGAAGAAATGAGTGTCTTTATGAAAGGTCAAGCTCAAGCTCTGTGAAACTTCAGTTACACTCATTTGCAATCCCAAAAGCAGCCTGGGAAGTCAGATTGGTAAATCAGTGTTCTCACAATTCTTTACCAGAAGTATCTTACGCACACTTTTTTCTTGCACCCCAGCAAGAAAACAAAACAAGGCTGATACTACCTTAAATATAGAAAATGTCTTTTAAAAAGAGAGGAACTGCACTTATAAATTCAAGTCAACTTTAGCTCACCAAAAGCTCCCAAGTCTTCAGTCTGGAGTTCTGGGTTCTTGGGAGCCTGACATCCTTGCGTGCAGCTAGGACATGTGGTTACGCTCCAGTCAAATCAACAAGAACAAACATCTTGAGCAAGCATCAATTCTTGGTTTGATGCCTTGATAAAGCAGGGCCTTGTGGGAAATTCCACCCTTGCCGCAGGCTTTTGGGACACGTTGCTTCCCAGGAAGCAATACAAAAATGAAGATTCTTGATGCCAACAAGCTTCAGACTGGGAAAATGATCCAGTGGCACATGGAAATTGCTGTCCTTCCCACTATGCTCTTATCTGGTGCCTGGCAGGGACTTTGTCCTATCTGGTCTCATCCTGGCATGGTGTGTGGTAAAAACAGACTCCTGACCTTGAGGAGATGCAAACCCCTCTACTCTTAATTATGTTTTTCCTCTCTTTATTTGCCCTTTCTCTTAGTACAATAGGTCAACGTTTAAAAATTACAGAAGGATAAGAGTGTTCTCCACCCCAGGTCTCTGCTCCATCAACCTCCCTGTTACACCACGCTGGGGAAAAACTTTTCAGACAAAGTCCACAGAGCCTTCACTTCCTATTTCTTTTCAGGCAGGTGAGAAGTGATGATCCATTACACGTAAGCACTCGGATAAACTGTAAGTAAGCTTGGCCTGGCCACAGGGCTGCGTGGTTTATACCCCTCCACCAGACCTTCTCACTGACAACACACCCATCGCTGGGGCAACTCCCTCCTGGCATGTGTCTTCAGACATGGAGGACTTCAGTGGAGAAACTTCTAGCCAGCACCTGTGGCTTTCCCAAACCAATGTCTGTAAGAAGACAAGCTGCTGCTCCTGTCGCCAAGACCCCTGATGCTGGCTTCCACCACAGCCCTAGGAAGATGCTGGAGGTGTCAGCCCCAGACAGAGGACAGCCTTTTCTCTTGGTATCTTTACAGAGCCAGCACCTCGGTGGTGTGGCAGTGCTGCCCTGCCTGTGCTGGGAGAGCCCGATAGCCCCAGGAGAACCTGGTCAGCAGAGGAATTTGTCCTCCAACCCTCGTTTAGGGACAAGAGGGAGGTATCCAGCTGCGTCCTATCCAAAGCAAAAGGGGAAAATCATCAATGCTGAAACCATAAGAGCTCAGCATTGTGGAAAACATTTGAAGCTAGCACAAACATCTCTGCACTTATGAAAATGGAAATCAGATGGTGTAAATGAACACAGAGTGCTGTTCCTTCAGGGCAGTGCTCTATCATTTCACAATGGATGGAGGAGCTGCTTCTCTGGGAAGAGGATGGCTGTTCCAAGCAAATCACTGAAGCCATTCTCTGCCTTCATCGGTAGCTACAGCCTTGCTTTGACAGAGTCGTCAAAGCATGCAGAAGTATGAGCTTGCATCATGTTTAGCTGCTGCAACAAATTCCAAAGGCTTGGGGAGACACATGATTTCCCAGAATCAGTGCTTTTTTCTTCTTTTTTTTTCTTCTTTAAAAGCTATGCCAGCTTTTAAATACAAGCCCAGCATTCTGTTGGGACAGGAGAAGGAAAACCCCTCCATAAGCTTGCAGAGACACATGATTTCCCAGAATCCTTCCTGCATCCTTCCAGCTATGCCAGCCATTAAATACAAGACCCTAGCCTCAGTGGTCTGGCAGCTCAGCCTCCACTGAAGACCAGATGAGGTCTTCATGAAGACCATGAGACAGACCCCATCTTGGGTTGCCTGCACAGCCTTGCAGTGAGACAGGACAGACAAACATTCTGCACCTTTCTACCGCTGGGACACACGTGACAAAACATGGCAGGGCACACAGCAGCAATGCCATAGCTTTAAAATAGAAACTGAGGCCGCTGACAGTTCTTCCCAGGGCCATGTGCCAAGGTCACCCCAGGTACCCTGCAGCCATGCCAGCCCAAAGCTGAGCTGCAAAAGTGGTGTTCACCCACTGGAGTTCACCCACTCTGGGTAGCTTCTGTTCCCAGAATATCCCTGTGTTTCCCCAGAGGCTGACAGCATTGAAGGCACCTGTGTGTGAAGCACCCTGGCAGTCCTCAACCTCTGGGCTGTCCTCCTTCTCAGACCTCTTATATCCCCCAAGCTGCTATTCTGGAACAATTCCTTTACCCTTTAGGCCACCCTGTCCTGCTGGCCTCTTGTTCCAGAGAGGATGGACCTAGCCATACCTGTGGGCTGCCCTGCTTCGACCTCAGGGATGCCTCTCACAAGCCTGAGCCTCCACAGATGCCTCAGGAAGTGCTCCTCACCTCTGCACCAAGTGTGCAGCGCTCAGCACTGCTTTCCTAATCCCTTTCTTCATGGGATCAAGAAGGGAACCGGCCCTAAGCAGAAGGTAGACACCAGGGATGGAGAGAGCAGAGAGATGCTGATTTTCAGGACAGGAGGAGCTTGGAAAACGATGTTGTTGGGGGCAGACTGCAGGAGATAGATGCGACAGGAGAGACCATGGGACAGGTTGGTCTAATGGGAAAGTGGAATTTAGAGGAGTAAGTAACTCCTCAGGAAATATTAAAGGAAGGAAGAAATCTCCCAGTGCAGAAGGAGAACATGCATTGTGATGGGAATTCAGCTGAATCATAAACTCCACAATCCCCTGAAGTTTAAGAAAGAATTATAGGAGGAAAACAAGTTATTCAAATTCCAGGAGATTCATGTAAAACTGTGGCACAAACAGCTGGGGAGAAACTGGAAAGCTGAAGCGCTGATGCTGATTCTGGGGGATGAGAAGTACCAGGGGAACACAACTTTAAGTGCTCAGAGGTGCATCAGCCTTGGCTTAAGCAGCCTCTGTCACCCTTTGTCATCACTGCCCCCTGCCCAGCCTACAGCAGCTGCACTAGCACTGGGAGGTGACACATGCAGTGGGAGCTGCTTATGCCAAAGACGCTCCCAAAAAATAAATGAAACAAGATAATGCTAACAAACTGTGCATCCAACTGCAGTCTAAATAAACCAGCAGCTTCCAGAGTCAGATTTCATCCACTTAACTTGTCCCAGCACAGCATGTTTGGAAAATAGGTCAAAGTCATCTCGCGGTGATCCACCACAATGGCCAAGAGGAGAGGGAGGTGGCTCCCTGGGCAAGGTCAAGCAGAGCTGCTCTTAAAACAGGAGGAAGAATAAGCCCTGGGATCTTTTTCCTGGAAATATATTGGTAAAATTAAAGAGTTGTAAGCATGAGAACAACACCAAAACAATACACCAGGATGGTTTTAATCAAATATGTCTTACGTAAATCTATTTGCTTTCCCTCTATGGCAGGAGTTTCCCCTCCCCAAGAGCAGAGCAGCAGCAGATGTTGGGACTCTTCACTTTAGCGAGGTTTTTGACACTGTCTCAAGTACCATTCATGTAAATAAGCACGGTAGGGACCACAGTCCCTGCTGGTGCTAAGCGCTGCCCCTGACAGTGGCATCAGGGATGAGGCAGTGGAGCAGGAGGGGTGTCACTGCTGGCCATGGCTCAGCCCAGGTCTGGGGAGCACCGCACATCTCTCTAGGCATACAGACCTCGGGCTGGGGGTCTGTTCTTACAAAGCTTCTGGGAGACAGACACAAAATTGGATGGAGATTCACAATCAGAGCGAAACTGCATGGGGTGCTGAGTGTGAACCCACACGAGTCTGGTCTCAGCCAGGTTCGTTAATGATTTGGATGCTGCAACGCAGAGGATGCTCCCAACACATTCAGGACTTCAAGAATGGTGGCCAGGGATAAGGGACAGGATCTGTCCCCCATCTAGGAGAAAAAATAATTTAGTAGAATGCAATTCAACCAGGATAAGAACAGTGTTCAGCAAGGACACATAAGTAAACAACTGCACAAACACAAGGAGGAAGCAGCTCATTCAGTAATAAACCTGCAAAAACCCAAACACTCTGGAGTAATGATAGGTCATGAACAGGCTGTGTCAACACATTGCCGTGAAAAAGAAAGCCTCTAGCTGGGACTTGCAAAGAGGAAGGAAACCTGGACAACACAGAAGGAAACTCCTCTGTTCCAGCTGTCATCATTGGAGCTCAGCTACTGTACAGTGTCTGCTCGTGGCACTCCTGAGCCCAAGAGACAAGAGAACGGACAGGCTGAAGCAACTAACGTAGCTTAATTTAGGAAAGACGGCAGAAACAGACAGACAAGATGTAGTCCCACAAACAAGTAAAAAATGCTTCTAGAAAGAAATACCCTAGGAGGAAGGGAATGCAAGACAAGGCTGCCTTCAGGGAAATTCAGCTCCATGCTCGTTTTGATACCGAGCTGTGTGATGGCAGCTCCTCCCTGATTACTCTCAGGAAACCACTTGCTCAGGGCTTCCTCATACGTTATGAATGCACAAGGGTTTGCCGGCAGCTGCGCACTCCTCCAGGGCTCTGGTTTTCAAGCAGGCAATAGGGCAAACAGTGGTGGAGACCCGTCCCTCGAGCCCGTCTGCCCCACAGGACCCCACAGGACACGGCACTTGGTGCCTGCAGTCCTTGTCATCTCTCCTTGCTGCGACAAGTGTCTGACACGCAGAGACATCTCCCACTGTGCCCAGACAGTAATCCCGGCCCGTGTGGCTATCGGGCAGTCTTGGGGAAAACATCTCGGTCACGACCACTTTCAACTTGCAGCCAGACCTCCACCTGCCTGGGCTTGTTTTCTTTTAAGAAGGAGCCAAGAAGGAGCTGCTGACAGGACTGGTTATTAATGACCATGTGGGGCATAACACAGAGCAGGAAGCTCCCCGTGACATACCCACCGGCCAGGGAGAGCCTCTATAAAGAAACCACCACAGGTTCGAGTTTCACCTTGATACACCCTGTTTCTCACAGGGCTGCTCCCCTTGCAGCACAGACTCCTGCTCCGGGACCCAGGCTAGAACTGAAGCAGCAGCAGCAGCA
>NW_009700209.1:14066-67838 GCF_000703405.1 Apaloderma vittatum | reverse complement strand
GACAGATTTTAACGGTCTCGAATCGGAGCCGGTCTCGTCTGACTTCCCCGCTAGTGAGCACTCGAATGTTGGGGGGGTTGCGGGATTTTTTTTGTTGTTTGTTTGGTTTTGTGGGTTTTCTGTGTCTTTTTTTTTCTTTTTCCTTCCCTGGTACAGAACCACCCTGTGACAGTTCTTCCTGAAAACCACATCCCTAGCCCAGACTCTTTGAAATACCATCTGTGCCCCCCGCACACCCCGCCTTGGCCATCGTGTCAGCCAAAAGCTGAGCTTTTTGGCTGCAAATATCTTTGAAGGACACGGTTTATACAAGCTAACGGGCAGGAATTTATTTTTTGCAGTGCTCCTGACTTCACCTCTGCCTTTCTTACCTCCAAGATAAACCCTAAGGGAGATCAAGTTGTTGAATAAACTTCCTGGGTGGAATGGCACCTGATTTGTATTACTCTTCATTCAATGTCTTACTACCTCCACTGTGACCTCAGTTATCCTGGCAGTGGCAGGCACCAAGGCTCCACCACAACAGCCTTCCCATGTTTTGCCTTCCCATATTTTCCCTCCCCAGACAATGCTTCCTGTGTGTCCTCCATGTTCTCCTTTCTGCTGGTCCTTTTAAAAATCCCTTTTCTTATTTCTACCTTTTTAATCTTGTTGCTCACAACTTCACTTTCTTTCCGCTTCTCCATCGTCTCCCAAGCTGTAGGAAAAAACTGCCCCTGCCTGTCCCTTACCAAGTCTTTTGCTGGTCAAAGGTCAGCTTTTAAGTTTCTGTCTCTAATCAGTGAAACAATACACATGGAGCCAGCACCAAGAACTCCTGAGACAACCTGCTGATTATTCCTGATGTTGTGGATACATATAGACGAAGAAACTTTCTACAGTTTTCAGTTCATACTATTAACTGTAGTAGAGATTACCTACACGGGTTCCCAAAGTTATCATAGCCCTGGTGCGCAGAGGATATCAAAGTCTGAAGTGTCACATGTGAGCATTTTTCTGGGGTATCTTTTTCTCTAGAACACTGGAGGAGGCTGCGGGCTCTTTGCGTGAGCTACATCCCAGTACGTCACAGATGAGAGCTTTGTGGCTGAAAACTGTTCCTCAAAATGGTACGTTTTGAGGCTTAGGTGGGGCCTTAAAAAAGTTTAGTCTAACGTAACTGATAGCTGTTTGCTATTTTTGCTTAGAAGGCCCCAGCAAACCAAACCAAAAGTACTAACAAAAAGATCCCCAAAGACTGGTTAATGCAGAAGTAGATAGATTTTACTAGGTTACTAAAAATGTAATATCAATAAGAGAACATAGAGATTTAGACATCTCGCACTGTATAAGTAGCACTTTAGGCTAAGAGACAAATTTGCCTTGCCAGATCTTGTTTTATATTTTGTGTATCTTGCAAGATGAGCTTGGTGATTGTATTTGATAAATATATCATTGTGCTAATGCCACACTCCTCTGCCTCCAACCACTCCCAATTAGTTCACGTGCACATGCCCAAAAAATACATTAAGACTGTAAAGCTTTCTATAAAAACTATTAGTAATGCTGAAGAGGAAGATGAAGGTTGAAGGAGTGATAAAGCACAGACAGGAGATCATGAGAGATCAATCGCATTCAATATTTCAGTATTTCTGCTTTGAAGAGGAGATTATAACAAAGAGTAAAATTCAGAAATTAGACAGATTGCACTACATTAGAAATTATTTGCTGATACCTCGGTAATTTGAGAATATAGTGTCCTGTATGTTGATAGCATCATTCTTTTTAAGTAATCAAAAAATAAATATCTAGAACTGACCTCAGCAGTGTACATCTTATGTATGAAGGTGAAAAAACCCCAAAGCCAACTATTTAATTCATCTTCTGATTTATGGTTTCTGTTATTTTCTTTTGCTAGAAATTTCTGGCTCATGTAAAAACATATATTATGTTAAATTGTATCTGCAGATCAGACATTTAAATGCTGTCATTTGTCCCTCAAATTAGTTACATCACAATTATTGTGCCTATAAATGGTTGTGGTTGTAAAATCGCTGCTCAAAAGGTCATGTTAAGGTGTCTCTTAAGATGTTAATCTCATTTTTTACGAGTTTTTACTAACCAGGATACCATAATACTAGTGTCTGACACCTTAGGAGTGGAAGAGGGCCCCCGAGATCTCCTCAGAGCCATCTCCTCGGGATGGGGTATTCCGCGAAAGCTCCTTCTAAACCAAAATAACCTGACTTAAGACATCACAGGTTTGGACACTGCTTGTGATAACATCGCATTGCAAGTGGCCAGACCCTTCTGTCTCCCTTTGCCAAACTGCAGAGAAATACGGTGCAGTCTGTACCTGAAGTCGGGCAGTGTTTTGGCGGGATGGGCTGATGCTCCGGGAGGGTGCGAGGGCATGTCTCGGTTTGGTCTGGAGGTGGCACTACAAGGCTGTGTGTGACAGGCAATGCGGTGGCCTGACGCCGCCGTGTGCTTCCTCTGGTAGTTCCATCTGAGGAGAGTCAGGTAAAACCTGGAATGATGTATTCTGCAGCACCTTCCTGGTCTTTGTGTGCTGAATACGCAAAGCAACCCGGTGAACGTGGGAGCTGCAGGCTTCATTCAGCTCGACTCGAAGCAGCAGCGAATTCAGCTCCAACAACCCGAATGAAACACGCAGATGGGTGAAGCATTTCCATGGCCTCCTTGGGCACAGTGCTATTGGCCAACTGACTTCATCTGAAAATGACTGATATCGTCTGAGCAGTGTCATCTTCAGCTTCCACAGAAGCTGCCCTCGACCTATGGTTGACAATGTAATTGCAGTTACACATGGAAATTTATGGTTGGATAAATCATGGGCTCATCCCTCAGCTGTTAGCCCAGAGTGATGGGAGCTGGTGAGGAAGATGACTGCAAAGGTACATTGCTGCTGTAATTGAAACACATTAATGCACTTTTACTGGCATAAAAATATATATAAAAGCCCTGTATATAGGGCACAGAAATGCAGGGCATAGAAAAAAGTATTTTAAAGGAAATCAGACTACAGGCCATAGTTTTCAAAACTAATGATTTAATCTGCAAGAGTCATGTAAACAGAGTGAAGGCACCTAAATGCTTATTTCAGCATTTCAAGAAAGGCACAGGGAAAACAAGATAACAGAAATTTGGGATATGTAATAAAAGCATCTTGCTCATTGACAGTGTCTAGAACACAGACAGGTGTGTGTGACACCTGAGTTTCATGGAGTTAACTTCATGAGGTCACCAATTAACTGCTCTGTTGGTGAAATAGTGATAATGGGATGTAATTGGCCGCATTTGCTCACTTTTAACTACAGGGAACAACTGAGGGATTTGATATTTTAATACGAATACTGGAAGATTTGTTAGTACGTTACCCAGGAACACTTGAGGCCAAGTGAGTGTTCATACTTCCAAGCTCAGAGAGGTTGCTGAGGAGAACTTGCATATAATGAAAGTGTTGTTCATTTGGCTCCTGTTTCTCAAGTGAATATCCTCGAAGATGCAGTGTAACAGTCTTGATTCGAATCTGCCTCTTCAGTTGCTTTGAATGGAGAAGCAGGAAGCAATCAAAGCTGACTTTGGACATGGCTGTGAACCTGTATGGTTCATCTAGATGGCTCAGCAAGTGGTGGCTCTGTCTGGGTCAGTGTGTAAGCTGCATGTTTGAGGAGGAATTTATCTTGTTGTGTTCTCTTATGGATAACCAAGTGGTTGATGGATGGTCCCATGCTCCCAAGCCAGCTGAATCAGGGGCCTGGCCAAAAAAAACGTGGTGCCCATGCCTTGCTGTGGTGGGGGCTTCAAGTAGAAGTGCAGTTGGTCCATAGAAGTACTCTGATGTCCCTTGTTCAGAAGTATCCTAAGCACACACTGGTTGTCTGGGGACTGTCTGGATCAGCGCAGAATGAGAGGCACCTCTGAAGAAGTCTCCAGCCCAGGGATCATCATCATCTATCTGAGGACAGAACAAATGATCTTCTCTTCATTGGCCCTGTTGTAGGCTTCAAAAAATTAACTTATAGATACCTAATAGCAGGAAGTGTCAAGCCCCACCCCAGGTGGTCTGGCTTCATCCTCCTTTCTCCATCTTCCTTGTACAGTACTGAAGCACCAGGCAGGTGTGGAAAACCACTGAATCCCCCGTGCCTGTGCCCTTCTTCTGTCCCCTGCCTTCCTGCCTCCCTAGCAACCCAGTGCTCCCACCATGCTCACTGCAGGCTTTTGGAAGCAGCAAGGAGGTGTGTGCAGTCTGATGACGATATATTATTTTGCAGCATCTAGGCCTGCTACTGGCAGTTCCTCGTGCCTCTTGCTCAGGTTTAGTGAGTAAAGCAAAATTTTAATGCGCTTATCTTCCTCTCTGAACTGTTACACACCTTTAAATGTGCAGTCTGTAGTGACATCCTCACCTCTGAAAGCTGCTTTCGTTAAATAATCTAAGCAGACTGTGAAGCTCCTGGAATATGTTTGTTTTGTTGTGTGCACAGACATGATCAGGGAGAGACCTGGTGGGACAGAAGCTGGCAGTGCTAAGCTGTGCTCTGTGGAGAGAACTCCCTGACCATCAAAAGGGTCCTCTGCTCATGATGTGCTCTGTTTTTCAGCTGCAGTGTTGTTAAAACAAGATGCAACTGCCTGTAACACTTTCCTGATATTGTTTTGCCTCCTGAATGTGGTGGTATTGTGCTGCCATGAAAGCTGGGGCAAATGAGCTTTTATGTAAAGAAGCCAAAGAAGGGCACATTGCTTATCTGTCGTGGCTACAAGGAGAGCTTGGCAGCTGGAAGAAGCCTGGGAGAAAAGAAGGCAGCCACACGTGAGAGGATGGATGCCTCTAGGGCTAAAATCTTGCTGTGGCTTTGCATGAGCTGAAGATGTAACCTGTGCCAAGATGGTTTGAGAAGACTGGTCTGCACTGCAGTGGTAAGCCATTCACTGCTAAATATATGCTAAATTTCTCTGAAGCTACAGAATATTTCTGTCTTAAAAGCTGCAAGATTAGCATTTTCCAGCTTGCTATAGCATACTCCTGAAGAATTCCATAGAAGATATCTCTCAGTAACTGATCATCTATTAAGGGATCAGACTTTGGAATATTCTTTTTTAGACACATATAAAATTCAGAACACCTAAGTTCTAAAGTCACTTTTTTAATACACTATATTTTTAATATAGAAGTCAAAAATTCACCTTGCATTTGCTGGGACATGTTACTGAGCAGCCTCATGTGGATGACGTGTGCTTGCTCACTTGTGCTACAAAGAGGAACATTAGACAAGTTCAAGAGTGTCTGAAGGAAGAATCTCTGCCTAAATATAACAATATCTGCATAGTGAGTGAATCTCAGTTCCCAAAATACAATTCTGTCTCTGGCTGTACACATGGTTGTGTTTCTGTCCGGTTCACCTTCACTTGTAGATAACCTTGTAGCTAGTCTTGCCTCACAACTATTCTTTTCCATAGGTATTTCTGGAAAATAAAAGACTGAAAATGCTTGTGGTCTATGAATAAGCTTCCTGTCTTTCTTTTTTTTCTTTAAATTATATCATCAAACTGACATGTTGATTGAAATGAATGGGCATGGATTTCTATCCAGCCTACAGTGCTAGTGACTGAATATTATTATTGATGGCTTATATAAAATATGTTTGATGATCTTATCTAGCTTCCTAGCTGTTGCTGTCACATAAAACCCAGACAGCTCTGTTACCACTAGTTAGCGGAGGGATTGAAGACAAATGAAGCAGGTATGTTTTTCAGCAGATGCTACAGACTTTTAAGTCTGTCAGAAGATCTTCACTGCGTTTCTTCTTCAAAGCCAGATGAATATTTTTGTTCCTTTTAGTCTTTCAGATGCATTGTACCTACAGCAGCACCTACAACTGGGTACATCAAAGGCATCGGCTCTTCACAACGTCTCTTGCTGCCCACGCATCCCAGAAGGACAAATTCCCTTTCACAGAATCATAGAATCACAGAATCATAGAATCATAGAACAATTCAGGTTGGAAAAGACCCTTGGAATCATCGAGTCCAACCATTAACCCTACACTACAAGGTCACCCCTAAACCGTATCACCCAACACCACATCTAAACGACACTTGAACACATCCAGGGATGGCGACTCAACCACCTCCCTAGGCAGTCTATTCCCGTGTCCGACCACTCTTTCTGTGAAGAATTTCTTCCTAATGTCCAGCCTAAACTTGCCCTGTTGCAACTTGAAACCATCCCCCTGGTTCTGTCCCTAATTACCTGTGAGAAGAGACCAGCACCAACCTCTCTACAATGTCCTTTCAAGTAATTGTAGAGCATGATGAGGTCCCCCCTCAGCCTCCTCTTCGTCAGACTGAACAGACCCAGCTCCCTCAATCTCTCCTCATAAGGTCTATCTCAGCCATGAGGGCGGGTACAAGAGGCAGCACTTCCTTCTGGTTCAAAACACATGTTTAAGCTTGATTCTCACATATTAAGGTCCCTTCGGATCACTGTGGAGATGTAAATGTATAGCTGAGGGGGTCGCTGTGCAGAATTCAACTTGTAGTTTCTCTTCAGCCACATACTGACTGAGATGGGGCACAGTACCTCCCTTCGGTCACAGGCACAGAATTTGAAAACAGATGCCCATTAAGGCATCCCAGAACAGGTGTCCTGCCTACATCTACTTGGATGCTTGCAGACATACCCAGCTGTCAGGATGGCACTGGGCCCAGGCCAGTCGGGTTCTCTTCATAGGCGCTGGTGCTGTTCCAGGCTCAGTGCTTGGTACCTGACCTCTGTAACCTGGCAAGTGACCTCCTCACAGCATGGTGGCCTCCTCAGATAGCCAGCACATATGTATCTGAACAGCGTTTTTTCACTCTTGACCACACTCATTGACCTCCCCTTTAGCAAAAGAGGGATGAAGGCTCAGGGGCCGTTTGCCAAATACATGGGTTGCCTTGCAGCAGGCAGTTTGGAAGCTCTCACACCACTTCTCCTTTTAAGAGACAGGAAACCTATGCCAGCAAAGCTCTTGGGCTGTTCCATGGAAGGTCATGCCAATATTGGCCCCTGGCAATAGATAGAGAATGAGCTTTTTTTTAAAAAAAAAAAAGAAAAAAAGAAACAAACTAGAGAGAAAATCCTGCTAAGCTCAAAGCACAAATTGAGCACTTTGTTTACTGAGTGGATAAAATGTTGCCTGAGAATATAAGGAGCTCTTCTATATAAACAAAAAAACAGAAGAAGTTTTCTGCCTTGCAAAGTAAAGTGAAAAAGAAATGGAACTGAGCAAAATCTTAGTCATAGCTAAAAATAGCAGACGCAATTGATACTCTACAGGAACAACTCAGCATCCTTTATAATTATACAAATAAAGATTTGCTGGCTTCTGCCCATTAAGCCATGAAAGTTCTGCCTGTGTGTTGATTTCAACATTGTCTAGATGGACAAAGTCAATTAAAGCAATTCAATGTAAGAGAAGTAGTGTAGATCAGCGTCTTCTGGGAGACCAAAGAGGATAATTTTCTGACACCACTTAGCTGATGAGATGATGCCCATACTCTGCAGATCACTGACTGCATGCAAAGTTTTGGCTCAGGATTAAATTTTGCTGCAGCTGAGACACACAATGTGTCTCTAAGTTCCAGAAATCAGATTTAGGTCTGCATAAGGTCCTTAAATATAAAGCCAATGTAAACAGCACAGGACTTAATGGAAATCCTATAAAAGTGTAAATCCAGTGGATTTACTTCCTGAAGCAGTAGAGAGTTAGTTGTGCAGAACCTACGACTGATCTAGCATGCCTAACTCTATATTTTGTAAAGCATCTTCTACATCAGTGCTTAAGCACCTTGTGTATTGGGGAGATGATTAGACTGAAAAAGACTGATTTAACTCCTTCCTCTAGGGACTCATGAGAGGTTGTTTTGGATCATCTTCTAGGTGTTTTCTGCTGCATACACTAAAAAAAATAGTTTTCTTTCAGCCTCTGCACCTTGTGCCTGTTTGCTTACATTTCCTCTGCACAAGCACTCAAAATATCTTTGTTAGTAGCAACAAAAGTGTCACTCCATCTGATACTGTAAAAGGAGATTTTGGGAGATTTGCCTGCAGCCTGTCGGCACTAAAATTACATTAAATACTTGTAACAAGATTTAATCACTTGGGCCTGGGCTTCCAGTTGTGATCTTCCTCTAATAGGATAACTCAAACGATGCTCATGGCTCATACTGATGGGAGAAAGCCCCGGGTCTGAATAAAGAATTTACAGATGCTTAAAAAAAATCCAGACACAAATTACTCAGAATTCAGAGGCAGGAGATTTACGCTTTCTCTGTTAGAGGTATTAGCCAAGGTAGCACTAGATTATCCTCAGATTAAAAACCAACTAATTAATACCTCTTGACTTTGCCAGCTTCATTTCTGACCCATAATTTAAAAATTATTAGAGAAAACTCAGGGATTCATTAAAATTGAAATATAGAGGTAATTTTCTTTATTGCTATCAGCAAAGCAGTTGTTTGCCTGGGCTACTCCAGCACAGCCAGGCAGCAGTGTTGTAATGGCGAGTCTAGAAGTGTCACTCTTAGGAGAGTTTAAAAGAGCTCTCCTCCTAAAAATGCTGTTTAGGCTCTACTTTCCCTATTTTACAGTCTCCCTTCCCAATTAACTTTTAGTCAAGGCAATTAGTATCTTGTTGCTCTACAACTGGCCTCTGCAAAATAGAAAACATCACCATATTTTCATATTGTATTGTCTTCCTGACTAATCAAGAGCAATTCTAGTAAACTTCTAAACCCAGGACATTTTCATTTTCCTTCTTAACCAGGAAAAAGGTTTCCTATAACCCTTCCGAGTAACCTACTTGCATGCCTACAATGAAATTCACTGACATTAGGCGAACAGCCCACCTCTAAATGTTCCCAACCTGTATTTCTGCAAAATTATAGTCTTTCCTCAGGTTTGTGAGAGACCTACCTGGCTGGGCTGTTAACAAGATTACACACTGATAGGCAGTCTTTCATTGGGAGGAAATGTTAATAAATCTTCAGTGTTTAATCTTGTTGGCAACAATTTTGGTCCTGTAGTAGTAACCGAATTTGCTAGTGTCATGTCACTATTAAATTCTGTTACTAAAAACATTTCTGTTCAATCAATCATTAATATTACAAGTTAAATCATAGCCACATTACACTTAGAGCTTACTAACATTTTAAATGAAAGCTTACAGTAGTTGCTGAACCTTTCTGCTGGGCTTTGTTGTATATTAAACAACAAATATCTGTATGCTGATTACACCTCTACTTGGGTGGTTTTCCTTGTCACAATTTTTCTAATTAATTTTTCTGTTCATTACTTTTCTCTTAGCTTGCACTGCATACCTTTTAGTTGCCACTCCAAGCCCAGCACACCTATAGACAATGTGAAGCTCGGTAGCAATGCTTGTATCTTCCTGCTGTACACTTAAGAGGGAGGCATTGAATTAATGCTCCCTCTTATGGATGCAGGTTTCAAAATGACCAGAAATGGATGATTGTGCATAAATATCCGTATCTTGTGAATCAACCATGTGCAGGTAAAAACTGCAGAATGACAGACAAGGTCTTCCTGTCCCAACAGCAAGAATGGTGTTTGCATAAAGTCTAAGTGTTGCCAAAATGCAAATAGTTCTCAAATTATGTGCTGCAATGCCATGGCAGGTAATAAAACTGTGTGAGTATAATTGTTTTTAAATTATTTAAATAAGCAATAAAGTTAGAAAGTGATCTTTCATCCTTAGGTTGTAAAACTTTACCATGTTATCTTAGCTATTATCAACTCAGTAGATGATTTATTTCCCTATCCATTTATATTCGGCTGAATAATTATTCTAACCCTCTTTCATCAGTCAGATGACGTATTAAAACTGAATTCATTACAAGTTTGTCTTTCATGGCTGAGGCATTTACACATAAAACTTACCCTCATAACTTTATTTTGCATTTTCAGGGAAGATTCCTCTTACCATGAATGTATACAATAGGCCATGCTGTCTAGAATGAAAATAAGCAACTCCTATATCTCAAAACTGAGCTAAAATGGGCATTTTTTTCAGAGAGCACTCACTGGATGTCTTAGTCATTTTGCCTCAAACCTTTCACAGGATTAAAAGGAAACCTGCCCCTCATCACATCATCCTATATTGAAGATCTCTTCCTGTTTCAGGCTTTTTCAACTATTTCTCAATTTAAAGACTCTTAATATGTATTCTTCATATTTGACAAAACATTAGAATCTCTGCCCCTGCTCCAGCTCATGCAGAAAAAGTACATTCTAGTTCGTGAACCTTTTTCTTTTTATCTTGGTGACTTTTTTCTCCACAGTAACCATTGAACCAGAGGGTTGGGCTAGACAATCTTTGAAGGTCCCTTTCAAGCCAAAATATTCTATGCTTCTACGAAATTAATAAACTTAGAGAGAGGCTACCCACTGCTTGCTTCAAGCAATTGTCACAGGAATCCTTTGGGCTTCAACTTTCAAATCCCTACAACATTTAAAGCAAAATCATTATCAAAAGCAAAATATTTCTTTATTTCATTCCTAACAAATCATATAGAATTATGAACTAATTTCACTGCTAAAGAAGAAACTTGCAGCACCAATTCAGTCTTTAAAATTTCCACACTGCCAGGCCAAGTAGTTATAAATCATGGCTGGTAAGGCCCAGTTGAGGCAGCTTCTGGGGAGGTATTCTCCAACTGATACTATTTCAATTAATTACCACTGGAAACGTTACCCACAACATTCTTGCTTTTAATAGCCCTAATTGGATACACATAAGTCTCATGTATTAACAGCTCAGTGAAATTCAATCATTTGTGGACAATTCAGACTTAAAACTACATAAATTAGTAATGTTATAATACCCTTAGCTTTCCAAGCATTCTCCCACAAAAATGTGTCAAAATAAATATTGCCTTGGCTTCCCTAGTTTAGCAGGTGTGCCCAAGTTGGTTTATGGCAACTGCAATTAATTATCTAATTCTCCCTGGACCAATGCCCTATGCTTGCAGTCACTGGTTTCCTCACTGTTGTTTTAATAATATGATTAATATGATCCATCCTTCCAAAAAATAAGGCTCATAGGAAACAGGTAATTTAAACTGGGCTTCCAGTAGTTTCAGACATCTGGCCCTTATGGTTAGAATCAAGAATTATCAGTGTCACCCCAGAGGGAAAGTTCCTCAAATGCTCCTGAAAATGCTCCCAAACTTTGGTTCCAATGACGCCTCGGATGGGGTCAGAAGATGTTTTTAAAGGCAAGGCTTGCCTCCTCTGTGTATAAAAAGTATGGAACTCCCCATGTGGAAGAACATAACTGTACATCTCTTCTAATAAACACTTCATTTTCAAAGCTGATTGTCAAAGACAGAAATCATGAATAAACCCTCAAATAAACCCTCATTAGGATCCTAATAAACTGAAAAACCTCTGATAACACTACATTTATTAAGGACAAAAATGCCACTACATTGATCCCTTATTAAGTGTCAGTGCTTTAAACAGAATGTCTTTCACAATTCTACTAGCTCTTCCTTTCTGAAAGGTTTGTAGAAACTTAGCAAATGTAAGGATGTTTTTTGATTATGTCTAATAAATAATTTCTTCATGTGCAAGTAGAGAAAAACTTGAAATCTACCTCTTACCTCATGCGATTTTATTAAGAGAAACATGTAAAATTCCTGAGAGACAATTTTTCTAGCCTTTGTGAAAGCATATACAGCATATACATCTGTCATATGCACAAAGTGTTTGTATTTAGTCAATGTTAGTAATTCCTCAGAAGGGAGGCTGTGGGAAAGCGTGTGTAACCTGGTACTCCAGCATCTCCTGGCTCTCTGCCGGGTGGTGGCGAGAAAGCAGACTTGTAAAAAACAAAGAAGTAGCAGCTGCTGCAGTGGAGGAGGGGGAGAAAAAAATCTGACAAATAACTCAGCAATTGTCTTGAAGCAGCTAAATCAGGGAGTGGTAATTGGTAAAACAAAAGGCCGCAATTTTCTAGTGGGTTATTTTGTGCCTTGCTCTATGAGGGACCTGGTTCTGACAGCCTGGGGAGCACGGCCTTCTGCTTTGGGGATGGAGTGATGCCTCACTCTCACGTGTGCCTGCAGGAGGTACCACTGGGGGATGACGAGGTCAGCCTTGGGTTGCCAGGCATTCCTGGTCACTGTAAGGGTTTTGAAAAATCCAAGTAGATAATTGAGGCAGAGGGCAGATCATTTACACCTCAGCTGAGGAAGAGGCACTGTAGTTTTTGATGGGTAATTGTTTCAAAGTCTGGGTTTGGGCCAGATAGGCAGCAAGAGCAAGATTTCCATTTTGGACAGCCTTTTTCTTGTGGAAGGAGTGTTTTCTTAAATACAGCACATGTAGAGCATCCTATTTGCTGGCAAACCCCAGCACCTTAGTGCATCCACCACATAGGCATCACCTGACATCTACAGATCTTGCTGGCATGAGACTACCAGCACCTCTCTGAAAGGTGGATGATTGTGTAGAAGGACCTCTTGCAAAACAAAGTAGCAAGTCATGTCTTATCTTCTGTCTTAAGGGAGAAAAACTCTGGTTCTTAGATGATTTTTTTTTTAACAGTTCTTGCGCATTTTTTGGTTCTTTGAACACTAGATCTTTTCAGCTCGCAATGTAATTGTTCTACGATTTTTCGCCCTAGCTGAAGTTGCTGGTCTGTGATAACTTGCTGCTGTGGATACATAGTAATTGTTTTCCAGTCTCTACTCCCTTTTATCCGACTTTTCTGTTGGTGTATGTGTTCTTATTTCTCATGCAAAGAAACAGGAATAATCATAGTAGCTTGCAGAAAAAGTCATTTGTCTGAGTAAAATCCACAACTAATGTAAATGGCAGCTACGTGCTGGGGAAGGAGGTGGTTACATTAAGAATGTCATAAATTGCCTGTTTCTTCTTGACCCAGGATCTCCTGGGAGGTTTCAGTTATATTAGAGCATAAATTCTCAAGGGGCTTGAGCCACAGGTTTCAGCTTTCTCTCATTCATGGTAATGAGACTCAGGATCCTTTTCTGCACTGTTTTTGATTCACTGCATCAGCCTTGTGCCTGAATTATAGGCCTGAGCACCTGTTTTTCCAAGGCTTGAAGTTCCTGAAAATGAGTGGAGAAAGCTTGGAAAACATTACCTATCCAAATGTCTTGACAGCATAGGAAGATAGACCCGGCCTTGTATTATCCACCTTCTAGTGCTATAATGCAGGGCACAGAGCCAGCTGCAAGACGAAAATCACTGTGTGAAGCCACAGAGGTACAAAGCAGCTACTTTTTCTCTTTTTTTGCTGAGGGCCTGGGAAGTCAGAAATGCTGAACAGAGATGAGGCAAAGCCAGAAGATGGGCTAAGGGACACATATCTAGGAGCAGAGCTTGTGCTGGAGTCCTGAGCCCATGCCAAGGCTCTCACCTTGAGCAGGGGAAGCATGGGGCTGCAGAGCATCCCCTGAGAGTGACTCTCCCTCAGGGGCAGAGAGCGATGCTGAAAGCCAGGAAGGATGTTTGCTCCACCTGGCATGATGTTTTTTACAGTGGAGCTCCAGCCTCAGCTGGGGCCTCAGGGTGCTGTGGCAGTTGTCAAACAAAGAGTAAGAATCATTTTTTTAAAGTGTCCTCTTCAATGTGATGATTCCTCAGGAAGAAAAAAAAAGCAATGTATGGCAGGAGTCCAGGAGGACTCTCTCAGAGAGGTGTAAATTTGTGTCTGACCATGTTCATCCTGGGCCATAAGGAGCCAGTGAACTGCATCCACTCTTGGGTTCACTCGTGCGCACTCTGTGTTTATGTTCGTGTCCAAGGAAACAGGGTTTGACCTCTTAACTGTTCCAGTGGGATTTCCTCACATTCTCCCATGGCTCTTACTCATGTTTCTCATATTTAATATGGCCACATGATGAAAAAATACTCTTTCAGTCACTTAAAACTCTTCCTACACCACTCCCTCTTTCCTCTCAGACTATGCTGGGCCATGTATTTGGGGAAACTATGTGAAGGAGTTTTCTGTGTTTGCTTTCTGACATTCTCTGACTACAAAACCACAGATCCATGAAAGGTGCTTTCCGAATACATACACGTGCTGCTGACACATTGTTTTGGCCAACAGCCCTTTTCCCATGACAACGTTAGGGAGCTCTCTCTCTATGCAGTGCCTCCTGAACTTTGTTTACTAGCCCTTTACATGTGAATGTTCAATTCTGAGTTGAAAGGAACAAGCTAAAACACCAGCCGGGCTAGCTATGCTGAGCTACTATTCGCATGATGACACACTCTTGTGTAATTTAGGGATAGGGCAAATACTTCACTGACCTTTACTCTGATATCTGCTTATTTATCTGCATTAGATAAACAGCCAATGGCTATATCTCAGCCTCAGCAAACAGCAAGTTCTGTCAGCACTGCAGATACCACTTGTTTCTTTATTTTATGCGAAGGAAGGAAGATTACCTTTTTATTACTGCTTTCAGAGTAGCCTTTCCGAGATGCCTGCTTTCCTCTGCTCTGGATGTTTTGAGTTTTTACCCCCTTGGCCAGATTTTGCTCTCTGGCAACATTCTGCCCTGTACAAATTCTCAAGCATGTTACACATTTAACGAGACTGACAGCAGTTGGCTTTAGGCTTAAAGACAGAAATAGCAGATCCTTATCTGAACTTCTATGAACTGGGTGGGGGGAAAGAACTTTGGTCTGGCTCATAGATGGAGCTTCCAACAAGTTCCAGCTTGGCTTCTATAATGCTATCTTAGTCCTGGTATAAGAAGAGAGAAAAAGACACCCTTTGACTACAGCTTTGCAAATTATATCTCCATTATCATCTAGAATGTTAGTATAGCTAGAACTTTATTTTATTGGTTGCAAAGAGTATAAAGCAAGCTTGTTTTATGCAAGCAGCTTCTCATCCCACCAGCACCAGCCTGGCATGAGAAGGGTGTCTCCTTTTGATTTTCTTGGCTCAGTTAATGTGCTTTATTTCACACTCGGAAGACCTACACGCTCGAACTTAGTGAGGGAGAAGTTTAATTTCAAGCTTGAACACGAAGTTTGGTATCTGCTTCAGATTCCCTGTTTGCTTTAGCTTGTGCTCAGCACCAGTGGTTAGATTACTGAAAGAACACTTTCTCTCAGCACTCCCCAAATTTATACGCAGGATGGATGTGAGACAGACTCTCAAGTCCAAATGTCTCCCAAATTTTGAGATAATTTGGACCTAGCCCCAATATTTTCAGAGCCTTTCTCTCTATGAATAGAAAACTTCCCTTCAACCTACATTCTGGAGAAGTTCACATCCAGTTTAGCTTGATCTCCCAAACTATCAGCCTGCTCTGATAGTGTTTCATTTCTCTGCTGAGTTCTGCACAGTCCTCTCTGATCAGTACCATGTGCATTTTGTGTTTGAGCCAAAGACCACAAACACCTTGCAAGGATGTCTTCGTGGACAACAGGGAGAGCTACATTAAGCTATGACATGGGATTCCATGTGCCTTCAATCATGGGTTTTGGCAAAGATGTGAAGGGATTTGGTTCTCTTTTACTGAAAACAAGAAATCCTGGATTCGATTTGAGTCACTCTTTGCTTCCTCCTTCCTGTGCTGAAATGTTCAGTAACTTAGGAACGTCTTCCCAAGCAGCGTTAACATTTGATCCAGAGACTTTTGGTGACCTGCTGATTGATATACAGCCACAGGCTAAAAACACCCCCACTTTTCTTGGACTCAGTCCAATAGCTTTGATCTAGAAACTGAAGAAATTTGCAAATGTTTCATAATAGGAAAGAGAAAGATATTTTCCAGAACGTCGAGGAGCTATTGCCCAAAATGAACTGTTATGCGCTAAGGTGGAGATGACATATGAAACAGTAAATACACAGCAAGGCTGAATTATTCATGGAGAAAGGAAATTGGCTGCTTACCTCTGGGAATGGAAATCTGAATGAACCTAAGGTTTTAAAATTAAGTAAGCTGGATGGTTTCAGCCCTCTCTCTGGGGTGTGATAATGTCAGCATCAAGTCTTGATCACTTTTGGAAATGCCCTTTCTTTCTCTCATTTTCCTTCTCCCACAGCATATTGTTGCAGTATTTTCGCTGTCAGCTTGTCATTCTGATGGTATATGCTGCTTCTCCCAAACTCAAGGTGAGCAGAATTGCAATTGGGCAAGCATATATGAAGCGCTCCTGCTTGGCATTCAGCAGCAAGGATAGATAGCTACCAAGTGGCTGATGGGCATAGATTTTCAATACCAGTACAGGCTGTACAGGTTTAAATTTGCAGCTCAGTCTGTAATCCCTAGGTTTCTTGAGATGCTCAGTATAATTCTGAACATTCTCCTGACACACAGTCTACATGCGTGTGCTTGTTTGCTTGTGTGTGTATGTGCATGTGTGTGTGTATGCTTGTGCTGGAGAGCCTCCGGGGTGCCAGGACTCATCTTGCCTTGAAGGGGGAAACGTCACTCTTCTGTCTTCAGAAAGCAGGATGGCACTGTGATAGAGAGGTCCTGATGTGAGCTTTTTCAATCTCAAAACTGGTATATAGATTCAAAGATTACTTGAATTCATCTATATTTGTTGTTCTTCCCTCTTTGCCATGGCTTGTATTTTCTCTTCTTCTTGACAACCCAAACAAACTTTTCACTCCCTTTCCTCCCACTTTAGTTTACACAGAAACAGCTCTCTGGACCTAATTGCTACCTTTGCTTCCTTCCTGTCCTTGTCTCCTTCCAGCTCAACTCATAGTTTATCTATCACAAGATGTTTCCACTGTGCAAAATGAACTTCTAGATGCTTGTGTGGGAGGCTTTTCTCATTGCAGCAGGGAAAGCTGCTTGTTTAGTGAAAGGTATTAATTAAACCTACATATGCAGCCATATGATTTCAAGCACAGATATCTGCAAAGCACCATTCTGGAAGTTAGGTCTTTGTTTTGGTTCTGCTTTCTCTGACAGGCTACTGTCAAAAAGACAGCAAAGAATGACTGCAGTGGACAAGTTTATTTCTTGGAGGAGTCCCTGAAAGCTGTACAGAGGGCACAAGCAACCCTAGCACGGAGGGGTGGGAAGGGAACTTGTACCTATTCCACATCTAACGGGATAATCCAGTTTTCTGGGTACTGCAGATGAAAGAATGGCCCAAAGTAGCCATCATATGCCAGGAGCTGTTCCATAATTAAAGCTGAATGTCAAGAAGGATTAACCATTTATGTTCCATGGCAGAAATTCTCATCTCTAGCTCTGAAACGTTTGCTCCTGGAGGATGTGGTCCCCTGACATTTTAAACTGATGTGAGACTGGGCTGCAGTGGGCTCACATCTTCAACCCTACCAACTTTTCCATACAGGAGGCTCCATCAAACTGAGAATGAAGGAGTTTCATCCATAGGGACCTTCTGAAGGGTGAATGGTGACTGGAAGATGCAGCCTCCCAGGGACTGATGTTGTCCCTAGCACATATTCTGGGAAGTGTGTAAGCACAGAATCATAGAATCATGCCTTTAAGATCATTGGGTCCAACTATTAATGTACTAGTGCCAGGTCCACCACTAAACTGTATCCCTAAGCACCACATCTACATGTCTTTTAAATACCTCCAGGGATGGCGACTCCACAACTTCCCCAGGCAGCCTGTTCCAATGCTTACAACCCTTTCAGTGAAGCAAAATTTTGTAATATCTGGTCTAAACTTCCCCTGATGTGGCTTGAGCTCATTTCCTCTTGTCCTATTACTTATTACCTGGACAAAGAGACTGATCCTCGCCTCACTACAACCTCCTTTCAAGTAGCTGTAGGGATTGATAAGGTTTTCCCTCAGCCTCCTCTTCTCTAGGCTGAAGAACCCCAGTTCCCTCAGCCACTCTTCATAAGACTTGTGCTCTAGTTCCTTCACCAGTTTCCTTCCCCTTCTTGAGACGTGCTCCAGCACCTCCCTAACTTTGGCATCTTCCCAATTTAAGGCAGAATTTAAACACCTCTCTATTCAGCATTGAGATGCTTTGCCCTTAAGCCACACCACCAGATTGTTTGCAAACATTTTGAACCTGTTTATATATGCTTTGAGTCTAGGCTTTTTGCCTAGCTGAGGCTGCTAGGTCTGGGTGAGAGAGGATTTTTTTAATTAAGTCCCTAATCTGCCTGCTCTGCCATGTGCTGTTCGGTTCCCCACTGCCATCTCATGGTTCCTCCAGGCTTTATTTACTTACACTTGCGCTGTTTCACTTTGGATTCCCTTCTAGTGTCCTACAAGCTCCTTCCCACTTACTTACAGCCGGCTGGCGCCAGGGCAGGGCTGCCGTCCCAGGGCCCGAGGAGCGAGCACACCCTTGCCGGGAGTCGTGTCTTCCGAGTGCTCACAGGAGCTGGAGGAGCACTTCAAGGTTCTGTGTGCACCTTGCGCAAGTGTTTGCAGGCTCTGTAGGTGCCGAACTGTCTCAGAGTGGTTGGAAGAGGTGTTCAAGCAGGTGACTACTCAAGGTGAAAAGAGAACAGTGCCTCCAAAAGTGAGCATAAGCTGAATTACACTTAGTGTTCAGAATGTGAAATTAGACTCACACTAATGCATTTTTACTGAGCTGGATGCCTTGCTGCATCAAAATAGGGCTTGATTCTGCAGTCCCTGTGTGTGTGAATAACACACATACATGTGTAAGGTGAGCAGATATACATTGACTGGGAGGATGGCAGGAGAGGTTTCTGGCAGGGCTCTAGCCCTTTCCACAGGCACACCTGATTCAACTCACACATGCACAGACACCGCAGCAGATAGCACATAGCCTTATCCAACCTCAGAGCAGGTCCTGAAGACAACGTTGTAACTCTTGTGAGATGGCTAATCAGGCTGAAAACTGTCCAAAAAGCAAAAAGCGGTTTGTTTTCAGGCAGGATTATGTACGAAGAGAGCACCTCAAGCCTATCCCCAGATCTTTCTCGGAGGCAAACCTCAGTCCCAAGTTTGCTGGTGGGACTGACACTCGTGTTGCTGCAATCTGAATGGACACGGCTTCCAGGCCCACTGAGTGCAGATCCTCAAGCTCTGCTCTTCCTAAGGAGTTTAACTGTTTTGTGCTGTAGCCAGCAACAGAGGCACAAAGAATCTCAGTCCTGTTCTTCAGCCTGTAATATAATGCTCAAAACAGGTCAGGTCCAAAGAGAAGTAGTTTTGCAGAAGAGTTGGATAACCGAAATACTGTATACAAAAGCATTGATACAACTAGAAGATCATTCATTTTAACTCTCTGCTCTATATTAAAGTCAATAATCAGTCCAGAAGTCACTTTCCTGTTGTCTGCCTGATACAGAAGAGCAAAACTTCAGTTCTTGCTCGGAAGTAACAGGAAACAGGACAATAAAGCAAGCCCTGCTGCAGGGTGTGAAAACGGAGCCAGCTGCAAGGGCAGCTCTCCTTTGGAGTTGCGACATTGACACTCCAGAAGTGTCCGTGTACCAGCTTTCCCCAGAGGCCCTTCTGCAGAGTCAGAAAGAAGGACGAATGATCCTTTGGTGCCTCACACCTTCTCAATCGATGCTGATGTATCCAATGCAACACAGGTACCAACGTGAAATAGCAGATGCAAATACCTGACTTTATAACTCATGTTTTCTGAGTGCTTAGCCTGCAAAGGGAGACTGTGCACTGGCTCTGGGTTTGTAAAGTGTTATGGACATTATTGATGTTTTTCAATTAAAAAAATAACAGCAATAATGTGGACAACTGTGCCTCTGGGAGTGAGGCAGCCGTCTGTAAGCTGCCAGGCAAACACCAGAGGAATCCCTACCAAGGGCACTGGGGAGACTGGCCTGGATAGTGCCTCCTTGCTAAACTGACGTGAGGTGGCAGTGTTTCAAAATCCAACCGCAGCACTATCACTGCTTCAGCTTTCTGCTGTCATCCTCCTACAGGGAAAAGATAATCAGTAATAATTTACGTAAAGGGTCATCTGCCTCCTGTTTGTTTTTAGGGTTTATTTCATAAACCACTTCACGGGAACAGTCTCTAAAATTTACAGGAGCTGATTTTGAGTCTTTCCTTGAAATGCTACTGTCTTCTTTGGAAGTAGGGTACCGGTACATGAATGTTTGCTGTAATTTCATGTGTAAGTGTATAGCAGTCTAGTAATATAAGTTATTTTAATATGAGAAAGGTTATGCTATTTCATCTGATGTTACATTTGGAGGCACTTAAGCTAAGTCAAATAAAGACACTCCTATGCTGTCACAGATGCTCAGTTCTAATATTTCTCAGGCTCTGATACTATAAAGCATAGGGGCAACTATGATATAAGGGGCAACTTGTTTTATGATGACAATTTTCTCGTGTCTGCACACAGCCACATTCACAGAGAGATGCTGTAACACATTTGTCTTGAGCATCGCCTTATGTGCTCAGTGGGATAGCACTGTGTCTGGTGTCACAGCGGGGGACTCATCAGACATCTCCGGTGCCAGGGCCTGTGACTCTTGGTGGCCCCTAAGGAGTGGGGTGGCTTGTAGGGTGATTTTCAGGATGGCTTGTAGGGTGATTTGTGGGACAGCCCTTGCAATTGCAAGGCAGCACCTCTGTCACTCTTCCCCTTCGTGACTATACAGGAGGGAGATCAGGGGCTGGCAAACCACATCAGCACCGACAGGCAAAATCCTAGGGCAGGAGACAGGCTGTGCCACGGGGGCTGTGAACATGTGCTCTGCCCCAAGGAGGTGTGAGACTGGAGTCCATGGCATAGGCTTCAACTGCTGGAACTCAAACCTGTGCTCAGGATGCAAAATGTGTAACAGGGTCATGCTAAGAGTCCTACATAGACATAGCGTGAAATAAGCAGGAGCCTTAGGTGCTCCAGAACTGGCCCCCACCTCCATGTGATCCATCATTTTAAAGAGCCCAACATCAGGGAGATCTTCCCGAGTAACTTTTGTGAAAGTAGAAATCACTTGGTGAGAAGGTCAGATTTGCTGAGTCTGGCGAAATTCTTTGCTGGTTGACTTTAAACAGAGGAGTTACACAAACTCAGGGTACGTTAAGATCTCTTGTACAAAGGTCTAGGATTGCAAATTTGAAAAAAGTCTTGCTGTTTAAGAAGGCTGCTTGGCTTGTAAATCAGTCTCTGTTTACAACTGCTGGTGACAGATCCCACGCTATTCAAGATGATGTCATTTCATGGAGAATATCTGTTTTTCCCATGGTAAAGATGGATCTGCCACCCCACATCAGACTCTTGGCTCATCACATCTTGTTTTCTGCCTCCAGGGATGGACAGTGGATGGTGCTGTAACAAACAGCAGTTCTCTTCACTCCTTTAAAATTCAAGTATCCAGTGAAATGATGCTACCTGTTTGTCTCACCATCTGCACATGCTCAACTAATGCCCTAATGTATTAGACTTGACTATACTTATAGTGTCTTGCATCATGTCAGATCTTGCTGACAGTACAAAACATATTGAATTTGTATTTATTCCCGCAGAGCTGTACCACCAAAGATTTAAGTGCGTAATTCCCTATTGGTCTCCAGTACATACACTGGACTCCCTAGGAAAATGCTGCTAGGAGCTTTTACTAGAAGCCTTTATAAAAATCACTTCTAGCCTGATCAGCAAGGTTTTTCTAATCAGCTTGTTCAAGAATGGGTAAAAGAAAGAAGAGCCACACTTGATTTTGTCGATTGTTAATGAAAGAATATTTCATTCACTCAAAGAAAGCATGCTATTAATGCACTCACACACTGTCTGTCTATCTGTCTCTCTATCTATCTATCTGTCTGTCAGAAAATAGAACTAGGCACACATGAATAAGCACACATATTCTGTCTGTCACACTGCAGCCCTTCCTCTGTGCTGTGAGCCCATTAGCTCTATCCATCCGAGCAGTCTGAGGCTGGAGCTTTGTGTTGGGTCCTGCAGCATGCCAGCAGCGTGCACCCTGTATCTCCATGCCTGGTTGCTGAAATCCTAGATTCTTCCTAACGTCCGCTGATAGATATTAGGCTGAGCAGCTACATTTTTTCTTTTGTACCAGAAATCACCCCTGGAGGATCAAAGGGAAAAAATATATTTTATTTCTTGTCCTTCAGGCCTTAGAGATGTTACTGTTACACCCACATAAAATCACTACAAATCACTGCCTCTGAGCAGGCAGTGAAAAGCCTGGTTTGTGAAGTGCGTTGACTGATGTTTTAAAGTGTTCAGGAATAAAAAAGCCAGAGTGGGTCAAAACTGTAACTTTGTAGTCAGGCCAAATGCACGAGAAATGGGAGCTGACCTTTCAGTGAAGGATTTCCAGTGTTCTGGCACTGGAAATGGCTCTTAAATATCTGCAGGCACTGTAAGGCATCTTTCCAATGCCAGAGTAGTATAAAGAGGTTTTCGTGTAAATGACAATTTGGCCTCTGGGAGTTCTGCCTGGGTAAAAGCATTTGGATTCAGCCCATGTGTTAATATATATTCAAGCTTACTCTTGTTTCTCTCTATATTGAAAACTAATGTTCTAACTGATTCTAGCTCTGACCAGCCCCTGCTCACAAAGGTACTTGAACATAGTGCTTCACATAAAAAACACATAGAATACCTTAGATAATTTTGAAAGAAAGCCTTTTGCCCCAGCCAAGGATCTGGGGGCTGCTATTTACAGCGGAGAAAACCCAGACTGCAACAAATTGGAAAACAATAGGCAAATAAAAGAAAAAGCAAATTGGAAAAAGGGGAATGGAAGTGGCACTCCAAGGCAAAATCCTTTTGAGAAGACAGCTGAAATAAACACTCAGTATCTTGTGGATGTAGCCAGCTGATAAAAATATTCAATGCTGAGAAATGTCATTACTCTGAAGAAGAAATAAAGATTAATACTCAGAAATGAGGAAAAGGCTTGAAGTCCCTGGTGACTGGAAGATGAAGAACACATCGTTTAGGCTTTTCTCATTGTTGTTGCTAACTCTCCAGGGAGACCAGGGTTGTGTGCTTTGTAAGCTTTATTGGAACTGCATTGGCATCAATCATGTGCCTGAAGGCAACATGGCATGTTGTTTGGCAAACGATTCTATGTGATATAATGGGAAGGAAGCACTTTTTTTTTTCTTTTAATAATGGTCACTGCACATAGACTTGATTCTAATCTCACACTTTTTATATGGCGATTTCACTGATTTATGCTGACATGTAAAGGAAAGAAAGGCCAAGACGGTAGGGTGGATACATATCCAGCCAGTTGTCTTTCATCTGAAAGCATTCTGGGAATCACATTTGAATAACACTGATGATTTTATTAACTGCAAAACTGAAAAATGGAGAAGAAACCAAAATTAAATAAATATCTTTCCTAGATGCCTAGAGAAGAGAAAGTTGCTTGTACAACGGGAGAACAGGGCTTTATTAAATGTTTCCTGTGTTCATGCCTTATAGTATTGGTTTACACCACTATCAAAGGAGATTTGGATCCAAGAGGACTGTTATAAAAAAAAGAAGCATAATTTGTGTGCTCACGTAAATTGCTTGCTTACAGTTACGGATCCAGACAAAGTGTGGCTTAGGATATGGATCTCCCAGGTCATCCCCAACAGGCAACTTAGAGGCAGCCGTCCTGTCTTCCTGGAAAGGAGAGTTTAGGCTGGCAGATGTGGGCTGCATTGGGCCACTTGTCCTCAGTGCCAGGGAAGAGTCCTTGATCTATTTGTTTGGTAATCTGGATACAGGCCCAGTGACCGTAATTTAGGGAAATAACACTATCTAAATGGGAATCACGGAGTTTATTCTGGTGCCACATTATTGACATCTTTGCAGAATAAGCTGGACAGCCCAGGAATAACACAGGATAAGACTATATTTCAGTGCTGTAGAGGCATGATGCTGTAGCAAAAGCCCAACGATGGTGGCAGCCTAATTATCCTGAAAATTTAGATTACTCAAGGCTCGTTAACACTAACTGAGCAATACAGTGGTATGATTTTTTCTGGATGACAGTCATTGGCATCGTCCAGCAGTTCAACAGTGTAAATGATATTACTACAACTCCTGCTCCCAAACTGTAGAGTCTAAGGGCTGTCGTTGGACTCCACTGCTTTTTGCCATTGCAGTCTATCCACCAGCAGCAGGTGATTTGTCTTGTCATACCTTACTCTGGGCAGGAGGCTAAGCCCTCTGTGGCTACATTATATGCAGAATCTGTAATTTTTCAGGTATTCCTGAATTGCTTCCTTCATGCTTGATAGCAGACATTTCTAGCTCATAAGGCAAAGTTCTGCTTGCAATTTGGTGCTAGGAATGGGGAGAACACAGTCCTCCGCCATTAGGTACAATGTCTAACTGCCTTAGTCCATCAGAAACAATCTTCTGAGCAGTGGGGTTTGATGCCTCATGCCACTGAGGAAGGAAAATTAAAGGTTCTTGACGATTAGCCAGGGAAACTGCCATTGAGCCCTGCCCAGAGCACCAGGAGTTAGAGCTGGGCCCTTTCTAATTGTCTTCTTGACATGAAAGACCTAAGGTGAGAGCAAGTTTTGTGCTGGGATGATACAGATTGGTGTCGTAGCATCCCTTTTTTTTATCATACATAACTTTCAGAGCACTAGGAGCCATGATTGCTGTACACCAGAGCCTGTTTTGTGGTACTAAGCCTGTTTCCAGCATATAAAACCATCTTTTCATTATATGTAGTAGCGCTATTGTGCTTCTTTCCAGCACCTCTGTTCTACTCAAAATTTATGTTGCATGAAATTAAGATAATAAAAATGTGAAGTCTGGTGTCCCTCAGGGCTTTCAGTATGACCAAAGAATACCTTCTTGCTGCATGTAGAGGGATGTCATGCTTTAGGGACCCTTAAAGAAGTTAAAAGGTAGATAGTGGTGACATCCTTCATGTCCCTTCATCAAGTGCCTTGGCCACCAAGGGTTCGACAGTGCAAGACTTTTGGAAAGGTGGCAATCAGAGTGCTAGTGTTGGATGCCTGGGAGGAATTTTGGCCCCTTGGCCAGGATCTTGCCTGTTGTTCTGCCAGGCTTGGCACTTCTCTTTCAGCCTTCCCTCTCCCGGACCATCCCTGGACACGGCTGCCAGTGTAGCCAGCTGGGAGCCAGCAGTGGGAACAGGGCGAGAGCAGCAAGGGGTAGAACCAGGCTGCCACCAGCCAGCGACAGGGAAAACTCAGCAGGTTGGAGGGGAGGTGTAGGAGATAAAAACTGAAATTGTGCCTAGATGTTCGATGGGATGAGGGGCTAAAGCAAAGGTTTGCAGTCAACTTTTCAACAAATTCATATAGTTTTGCCATTCTGAACCAGAGTGACTGCAATGTACAGATTAGAGCTCCGTCAGTTGCTTCACACAGACAGAAAGGTTTTCATATATAGATTCAGCCTTGCCAGAGGAAGGTATTTGTTGAGTTTCACTTGATCAGTTGTGTGTGTGTTTGTTTTCTGGGTTTAGTTGTTTGGGTTTTTTTGAGCTTTGGACTATTTTTTAAAGATTTCCCCATAAAACGTAAGAACTACAAACTTCTTCCTTGCAAGACATGAAAGCCCTGGTTCTGATACACTCACAGGAAAGTGAGCAAAAGTATTTTAAAGAAAAAAAAATTATAAGATGCAGAATTAAATTATGAGCACTGGAAACATTGGAATTGACACCTTTCTCTAGCTCAGCACATAAGAAAACCCTGCTTTTCTCACCCAAGTGATATCAGCAAGTAGCTGGGAGTCATGAATGCTACAGCCTCCGCCTGTGAATCAGAGTATTTATCTGCTAGGCACTTCTCAGGAACATTTACCTTGTAACTCTTTCTGAGGAAGCTATTAGCATTGATTTCAACATACCTTCCACTACACAGCGGTGATGCTTTTTCTCTAATCGGACTTTATTTGCCTGTTTGCTCACACACCTTTCCTGCTTAAACACATTTGTCCTAACAGCAAGGTGCACATGTAACAGAAAACAGCAGCGGGAAGTTACTCCTATATTGCCTTCTCCTTTTTCAGCACTCTCTGGGTTTGTACTGAGCTGAATGAAATGTAATATTCCTAATAAATAAATCATGCAGTGCAAGATATGTGGGGAGCAAGAACAAAGGAAGAAAAAGTCCTGTGTGCATTTGGCAGGCAAACTTCAAAGTGTGTTAGCCTAGTGTCTTTCATCATTGAAGAATCATGCTGCAACTTCTCAACCCTTTACATGCAGCCTTATATTTGCGGTTGCAAAGAAAATCCTTCCAACTGTAGACACCACATAAACTCCTCGCTGTCTAAGAATATCTCTCAGAAGTGCAAGGTGCCTCTGTGCTTACTGCCAGGATATTAGCTCTGAATCTTAGCACTGACACATAGACAGGAACATGGACATGTCTAATAAGTGCATGTTAGTTGTACCTCACAATTCTCAAGTTCTTTCCAAACAAATTCAAATGAAGTGTCAGATCTATTGGACCTGAAACACCCCTAGGCCCTGGATGGAGAAAACAGTTCATATCTCCGTATGTACTTTCCTACGTACACATTTCTCTTTCAGAAGTGCTGAGTATCCACAGTGCAGGGAGGCTTCCCTTTGGAGCATAGCAAAACAAGGCGGGGGGGGCTGTTGCTCAGAGGATTTTTGCTTCCGCATGAGCTGAAGTTGAGAGCAGTGAGTGCTTCAGGCCAAGAGTCAGCGAGCAGCTGTGCCACGGCACGCTGCCCTGTCAGTGTCACTGTCCCAGAGCTCCTGCAAGTGAGCTCCAGAAAGAGCAGCAGGTCCTCAGCATCCTCAGGCATCCTTGGCAGCTCAGTGGGTGTGCGTGGCACTCGATAAGGTGGTGCACAGGCATTATTTCAGAACAGGCCTTCCATAGAGCCATTTTTTGTATATCCACGGTGTAGCTTTCACCACGTGGAGCAGTCAAGCTGAAGAGTGTGATTTTGGGAAGAGGATCAATAAGGTCTAGAAGGCAAGAAAACAAATCTTTAGGACAGCTGATCATCACCCTGCTGATGTGCGATTTCATCTACCAGTGACGACAAAATGCTCCTCCATGTCTCCAAGTTTGGAGAAGGTTATGTTCTTACTGCCTCATAGAAAGCAATAATAATATTCCTGACCCTTTTCCTCCAAACAGACTCTATGTGAATCTGATCTAAAACCTGATGCACTGGGAACAGCTGCCTTTCAGGCTAGATCTAGAACCGCATTCTGCTTTTTTGCATGGCTCTAACTCTCCTGCTGCCGGTTGTTGACAATAAAAGCGAGGCCGGTGTTTCCAGGGCTTTCTCGTAGGCTCCACACTCATATCCTAGGTGTTTCTGTGTCCAAACTTCCCATGCTGTTGTTTCAGGGGTCTCCACCTGCCCCTGGTGGGTTAATCTTCTTCCTGTCTTCCTATCACTCCACTGAGTGTTTGAGGTTTCTGATGAAAGAGAGAGCAGCACTGTCAGTTACGATTATTACACTGACGTTTACTGACATTTCCTTCGGTTTACCAGGATCCCAGAGCCAAGTCAAACAGCCCCACCTCCTCTTGCCATTCTTGCTGCTGACAGCTCTTCCCGGTTCACCTTGTGGTCATACATTTCCAGGCAGTGCTGTGCTTTAGCTTTGTGGTACGGCAGTGCTCTAAGTCCCGGTTTGTTAGAGGACCCAGCCTGGCAGCAGCTCCACCCCAGGCTGTGCGGACCTGGCTCTCCTCTTTCTCATCATGACTGTGTCCAGCTGTGATCAGACTTTACCCCCTACAACAAGAGGAGCAGCCAGAGGACGTTTGCACCATCACAGCCACCTTCCTCTAAAAGTGTCTTTATCACTCAGCTGAAGGGCGTGGGATCCCTGGGTGGGACATGGCAGCAAAGCTTACCTGAAAGACTGTTTAGCAATGTGCGTTTCTCTGCAACATCTGAGATGCCAACACTTTCTCCCAAGGCGGGAGAATCAGCCAGGCTCCACCAACCACATGTCAAAGTCTGTGCAGCACAACCTGGGTACTTGCACCCTTGTTTCGAGTGACCCAGTTGGGTAAATACATTCTGACTGGAACATATGCTTCTGCTGGCACCCTGTGATGAGGCGGCTTCACAGCCTCACCAAAACTTGTGTGTTGCACAGAGAGAAAACTCCCAAATTCCCCAGGTCTGCAGCCCCAGCTTCCTTCACCATCATCTGCTCTCATGTTTTCCTTTGCTTGCTATAAATGAGAGCGTAGCCTTTGAAGCTGAATGTAAAAGAGTTATTTTCTATTAGATTATCTAGGAGTTTTCTGTAGGAGGAACAAAAAGGCACCATACAAGATGTGTAAATAATTACATCACTCTGATTTACGTTGAAAACATATGTTTTAGTTATAGCTACAGGAACTAAAAAAGACAGTCTGAAATACTCCCAAGGCTTCCTTTCCTTCATGAGAAGAAGTGTTTCTCAATAAAAATAAAATACATATATTTGCTTGCATTTCATTGTGCATTTTCTAGAGAAGGGCAGAAGGTATCACGAGACATTGTGCAAGAGAAAGCAAATGTATGCAGATCTGGTTGTTGTCCAGAATTGTATATTGTATCAAATAGAAGGTTATTTTCTCCAGGGCTACATAGATTTATTTTTTTTAATTAAAAACACTGTAGTATAAGAAACATTTCTAGAAAGGCGTATCTGCAACGAGCATTTAAACCCCACTGAAGCTCACAGATACATCTGAGGCCTGATCGTAGATTGCTAATCACAACTCAAGAGACCTGTTCTTTCTTTTCTCTGGGTCTTTTTCTCAAAGTTTTCATTAAGTCCTCACTGTCAGGCTTAAATTCAACTCAGATGGACTGTAGACAGGTTATCTGTGAAAGAAAAGAAATCCTTCAGTAACGTTATTATACAGCCATTACATAAGCAGAATAGATGGAGATGGCTGGAGGAGATGAAGTGAGAGCAAAGTGCAGAAATGGACGATCAATAAGGAGAACATGAGGCAGCAAGGTAAAATGTGAGAGGGAAACAGGAAGCCCAGGGGAACAGCACTGCCTTGGGTACCTGAGACTGCATGTGCCTGCAGAGGGGAACCAGCTCCATGCTGGTAACATACTGCAGTGATTTGCTTGCAGAGGTAGTGACTCTGTCACTCTGGAAATGCTGCTGAGATGAGTTGGAAGTGACTGATACTGTCAATACTGTGCAAGGACCAGGGAGGGTGCAGCAGCCACAGCATAGTTAGGGGAAGGCGGCTGCCTTGCTGTGTGGCTGCCCCTGTAACATAAGGTCGAGAGTGTGCATCATATACAGGATGTGATGATTGTGGGGCAGGGGAAAAAGCACGGTCTCTGCAAAACCACACTGGGTTGTGCTATAAAGAGAGGCAGTACAGATGCTTGCGTGTGTAAAGATGAAGGAGTAGTGCACTATTGGGCTTGATGAACAACGAAACGCAGCTCGCCTTGTGACTTCCTGTGCTCAGCAGGGAGGACCTCCATTGCAGGGAACTCTTCAGCAGGGCAGAGACACTTTGTCATGGGCACTCCTTCTCTGCCTTCATTTCTCCTTTCCTGAAAGAGAGGCAAGAGAGGAAATAAAATGGTGAATGTGAGGGAAGCTACTTGGCTGGCAGGAAAACTTGGCCATTTGGCACAACACAGGTGGAGGTCAGCATTACCAGAGCAGCAACACACAGCCAACTCATTACTGGCCTTTGATGATCCAGTGGTGTGACATCCAAAGGGGGTAAAGCAGCCTCATCAGCAAGCCAGAATGAGAACTTTTCCATGGGAATGTAGGGGAAGCAGGGCTACAGCTGCTGAGACCAGGGGTGCAGTAGTAATCCAGGCTCCAGGTGACAAAGGCCTAGAGGATAAATCCTGGAATGAAGGCAGAAAGGAAAGGTTAGATCCTTAAAATGGTCTGTAAAAGAGGTAGGTACTCTAGCACGAGAGCTGAGCCTCAGCTGGCCCCTGGGGTGTGGGTCTGGTGGGCAGCGGTGGGCTCTGCTGCTTGCAGGAGGGATGCAGAAGGAGAGAGAAGTAGGATGGTGAGGAGAAGCTTCAGCGGTCCAGTGGTGGCTAGGCTGGGTGTTAGCCAGTAGCAGCAAGATGTCAGACGTCAATGTGAAACTAAGCTGCTGGAGCACTGGGTAAATTTACCTTTGGTTAAAAGTTAGGGTGGCAGCTTTGCAGCTTCAGGAATACAACCAGAGGGCAGAGGGTCCAGGCGGGCCCTGGGCCAACTCGTGTTCCCTGCTGAGGCCAAAGGCACAGCTCTCTCTGCCTTCACTGGCACCCAGGGGTTTACTTCAAAAGAGGAGGGAGCAAAGTGCTGGCCTGAAGAAAGGCAAGTGCTGGGTGGTGCTGGAGGAATGCCTCTCCCCCTCCCTGCCTCTCTGCCCTCCTGCCCCAGAGTCTGAGTTGGAGCTGCTCCTGGCTGAGGCAGTGAAGGTGCTCGCTGGTGTCAGGCACTGGGAGTCACTGCTTGCTGCATGACCTCAGCCTAAGGGGAAGGAGGGGGGAAGAGGGGGGAGCAAGAGGAAACATGGCTTGAATATTAAGTCAGGGCAATGAATGTGCATTTGCTCTTAGGTGAAAATCACAAACCCCAGAGCCCTTTCTAAGGCTTTCATTTGGGAAAACCACAAAAAAGCACTAGAAAATTTTTATGGTTGCAATCTTACCTTAGGATTTGTCATAATTAGCTCATGTGCAGCCACTTAGTCGACCTGCCACAAACTGGCAGCGGTGTCCCACCTGTTGCCTGCCACTGGGGCGGCAGAAGATCGGACTGTGCCGTGACTGTGGTGTTTTGTTAGGGCAGCACAGCACCTCTTCTCACCTACTTAGAGGATCTAGTTACTAAACTCCTGTTTTTTCTGCCCAAGTGGCAGAAAAGGCTTTGAATGTCCATTTCTTCTGTCTATAGACACAGTATTTCTTCTTCTATCTTTAATCTCAGGAAGAAGGGAGACAATTACGTGATCTGAAGTTTTAGATAATAACCAGTAGCTCAGACACAGTTCTCAGTGATGGCACGTAGTGTCATGGCCCTCTAGAAATACCATCAAACACCTCTTATACCCCACCAGTCCACTTACATGAGAAACAGGATGCCCATTTAATTTTTATATCTCTCCATAAAACATTATTTCTAGCATTTTTTAAATCAAAGCACATGCATAAGTCTCATCTGTTTTCTTGAAAAGGTAACAACACGAAGCAAAGGCCAGAAGAAAACCTTGCCCAGATGCTCTGGTATTAGAAAAACCTCACATCTGCCATATGAGCCTCTTCAATGGCAAGAGGTAGGAGCGCACCCTTTGCTCTTGAGGGGCTGTAGCAGCGCAGTGAGTTACAAACAGCCTTAGTTGTGGAACTGGTTGAGATCATGCAGGTGAGCTAGTCATCCTAAACTCAGTCTTGCAAAAAGGGATTGCAGAATGGAATCTTCATCAGAGGTAACTCATTACTGAGTGCCTGCAGCTGGCTGGTGCTCTGCACTAGTCTGATTCCTGACCACCAATCTTTCACATGCAGATTTTATTCATGAGGCAATGGAAGACATTTTTTGCTCTTTAGGGCAGTGCTTGTTCTGTCCTTTGCACTTTGATTGCATTGTAGCCCTTTGTACTATTTTGAGCACTGTAATAATTTAGAGCCATGTTTAGATCTGGTACCTTGGCCAGGAAATGCTGGATTTTTCCTAATTATCACTGGATAAATCTTAGAGCCTCCATTTTCTTCATACACATGACAACTTCAGTACAGAGGTGCATGCATAAGGAATACATGTGTGTACATATGCATCTCTGTGTTCAAACAACCAAGACTTGTATAACAACCATAACCAACCACTTAATCTAGCGCGCAAGCTTTCTTTCTGTCTCTATGTCTATATTAATGTTCTTTATGCACGCTACAGCTTTGCTGTCAGCCCTTCAAAGCCAGGGAACTGTGTCTCCTCCTATCTGCAACAAAAGCATCTACCATGTTTTAAAGCCCTGTGCCAATAAATAAACAACAGCTTGCATCAGAGATCTGGGACTCTCCACAACCGTTTTTATCTTCAAGTGAATGATGTGGTGGAGAAAGCTGCTGAGCTTGCAGCTGCGAAGATTGAAGTCCTTTATTTACCCACTGAACAGATAAAACAAGGGTGACAGCAGAGCAAACTTCCCCACACTGCCCCGTGCAGACTAGGACAAACCCCTTCCAGCAGCAATTCAGTCTCCCAGCTCGGGCTTTGGTATTGCGCCAGCTGTGACAGCGGCTTTTTGTGGCAGCAGCTTCTTATCGCAGAAAACTGGCCATGAAAGAGTCCCTCTCCAAAAGGTCAACAAACAGATGCACATAAAAAGGCAACCTTACAAATGTTTGAGTAGTTCCTTATGTTTAATTGTACCCAGGGGTTGCACCATCGGTGTCACGCACGTGTTCCCTTTCTTATAGCAGCACAAGAGGATTAACTCTGGGAGGACCACGTGCAGCACCCTGACTGAGTGAAACAGGGCAACGTGATTAATGTCAGGCTGTGCTTATTAAACATGATGACATGGGTGTAACCGCCAGCCCAGTAAGCCCCACGGTCGCCGTGGCTGTAGCCTGGAGACATCACCTGCTTAGACTGCTTGCATCCTCCTTGTCTTCCCAAGGCTCCTGCGCCTAGCCAGGTCACAGCCAGAACATGGGTCTTGTTTTTAACTCTGGCCTGGCCCAGGGCTTCTCTGCCCTGCAGAAAGCAAGTTGTTGTGTCAAACCCTTTCCGTAATCTGCAGCCTTTACTCTCTGTGCTTAGTTCAGCTAGGAGATACCTCCTTTGCCTGTAATGCTTTTGGGGAAGTAACCTTGCTGAATCCAACAGATAACCCAGATCCAGCTCTCCGGCTTGGCACAGGGTGTCCTTGTGAAGGTCAGGCAGTGTTATGGCTTAATACCTGGAAGTAAAGTGCCTGTTTGACTGTTTCACTGCGGAGGCTGGGTCTGCTCAGGGAGTTCAGACCTTGTTGCCAGACAGCTGAGCAAAAAAATCAAGGCTAGGAAGCAGAAGGGGGGCTGAAAGAGGACAAACTTTTACTGAATAAAAGCATTTTGTGAAAAAAAAAAGAATTATTTCAGAAAATTAGATGAAAGGACAATGCACACATAACAAAAACAAAAGAGAAAATTACTGGAAAGCGTTTCTTTCCAGAGGGCTGAAATTGTCCTTTTTGCCCTCTGGTGATCAATGGTAAAGCCACGCTGTGTTTCAGTGGGGACAGCAAAACATGCCTGAAGACCTTCCCGAGAGAAAACAATGATCTTTAACAATTTGCGCTGCAGCAACTCGCTCTCTGTGCAGGCTGGGGGTAATGTGAGAGTAGGTCAGGTACAGGTCACAGATTTCTGTTTAAACAGATCCAGGAGCCCATGTACCCTGTAAAACCCGTGGTGAATAACAGGCAAAATATTGTAGCTATTATTCCAGCTCATAGATTCCAGTGAGTAACTGCATGTATTTTCTTGCATCTCTGCATCTCTGTCAGCTCTACAGTCTGTTCACCCCAAGGCCTAATTTTGTGGGTTCAGGCAATTTCCGATATTTGAGGTGTGCACCAAACTCACTAGCTTCCGTAGGACTTTGGAGTGAATTCAGCTTTGAATTAATGAGCTTTCTATCATATAAGGTTTCTAGTTCTTCTCTTCCCTTCATTTTAAAATGCTGGAGAAATCAATAACCAAGACTAAGTTAACAAAAGATTAAAATCTACCATTCTTACTGGATATGCAACCCTTCTGAGAAGACTCATTGCAATTGTGCTGTATCTCTACTGCGTAATAACACATCTCACAGTTGCATATCGTGCTATCTGACTCTGAGACCGTATAATGGACTTCATCTTCTCAGGCTTAACAAATTTATTCACAGAAAAAGATAAATCATGTGCAAAATTGCCCCTTTCTGAAATAAAACCCCATAGAAAGAGGATTAAGCATTTCTCCAAAGCCTTTCTTTGGAATGATGCTTAGTATTAATTTTTGCTAGCAAGCAAGGTAAATTTCACCAATTTGACTTCTGGTGACAAATCTGATCTTGCAACTTTCTACATCTCTAAAAGTGACAGCTTCTCTGTTAACCTAACTCAATTTTCTGCTGTGATTGAACTTTTTTTTCATGTAATTCAGCCACAGGTCTTTTTTAAACATTGGAGCCTGGCATGCCCTTTCTTTGTTTCAAATACTGTAGGATACACTGTACTGCCTCTATGTATGCACGCTCTTTGGACTCATATTCTTATCCCATATTTTTATTTTTCCTTCCTTACATTTTTAATGCACACCTTTTATTTTGAAAATTAGATGTGTTTTGTTTGGTTTTTTTTTTTTAAGTAAGAACAGATAAAGAAAGTGGGGAATATTCATATGAATGTTCTTGTGCAATTTGGCAGCCTCGTGAGGCTAAGCCCTGCTCGACCTATGGTCCCCACTCACAGGACTCTGACCTCCTGCCCGGGCGTGATCTAGCTGAGCCACTGCAGTCAGCCTGATGCTCCTCCCTGCTGGCTCCTGGGCCCATGCTGTGCTTATGGGGCAGCCCCAGACCATCACACACTGAGGTCCTTTGGGGAATTATTTCCATTTATCTCTTTTATTTTTTTAAAAAAAATCCTTTAAGACATGCAGAACCATCAACCCTTAACTTAAGAAAGCAGATTCTTGAGCACCTATTCAGTCCCAGTAATCTAAAACGCTATGGCTTACAAGCTCAAAGCCACAGAAATTTCTATTTCTTAGTAGCCTCGATAAAAATTTTTCTGATGAACCTCTCCCTACCTCCCACTTGAAGATGTTTTTGTTTTGTGAAATAATTAAAGGCTTTTTGATTTTGTTTTATAACCAAGGGCATGGTGACAAAAGGCTGTACCTGTGCTGGACACTTTCGAAGGATGTGCAAGGTCCCCTGTGAAATTTGGGGCTCTCAGTGTTAAAGAACAAGGTGTATTTGTAAGTGCAGCAGTCCGTACTCGGCATTTTGCAGCTCTTTTTACAAGAAGTTGGGCAGCATTGAGCAGGACTGCCTAGGAGACAGAGAGCAGCAGAATTACTGGGCTGGCTCCATGTTCCTGGATGAGTGAGACAAAAAGAACTGAACAAGCTTAACGAAGAGTGCCTGGCAAGTTTGGTTTTAAGTGTAATGATGAATAAAGGTCTCCAACTGCAAATCTTTTGAGCCTCTGAATGCAAGAATAGGGAAGAATATAGCACTTTTTGCATTTCAGGGACTAACAGAAAAATAACAAATTTAAGGACTGTGCATGTGTCTGACATGCTTGTCTTTTCTTTGTCAGTCTACATGAAGGGACGTTTCAGGCCCCAAACTCTCTTTGGGCCCAATTAAGCAGTGGTAATTTGCTTGTTGCCACTGCTGTCACTTTCATTTTGATGCTCTTGTAAATAAATTCCTTTTAAAAAAGGTAGTGATTATTTATCCAAGCCTGAAATTTTTAGAGCTCTTGCTTTACGGCAAAATAATCAAACGTCAAACTCTGACCTGACTCAGCAGTCTACATAGTTAACGTTCTAAAATACACGTGCACATATGTGGTATCAAAAACATTTATCAGAGGAGGTGTCCAGGCAAGGTCAGAAACTGTGACAAGAGGGAGTATCTTCCCCTGGAGCTGACACATCATCATCCCTGCTAAATGCTGTCAGAGGATGCTGGCCAGAAGGTGCTGTAAATACTGGGAGAAAATATCCTTCCTGGCCCTACATTTGCTGAGCATGTTTGCTACAGTCAGCTCCTGCAGGTACTGAAGGTGATAGCAGCCTGTGAATTTGGTATTTGCTTTTCATGTGGGAATTTAAAATGAATTCTATTTCCATTAGTTTATTTGTGCCAGTTTTCAGAACTGACAACCCTCATGACACAGCTAGGACCATGGATTAAGTGCAGCCTGCGCCAACCATTTATCATCTCAGATTGCACTTATTTGCTGATACGTACCCTCACTGCAGTGGATTCAGGCATTTCCCGGCTGTGTCAGTGGGTTCCTCCTGAAAGCACCCAGCACAATGAAATCTTGTTCATCTTCCAAGGAGCCACTGAGATGTTGCAGTTCTGGCTACACAACAATAGACACCTATGGGATGCTTGCAACCCAGTTCCCCATCCCCATGGCTGCCCACTCCACTGTGCACGCTTTCTGCTGTGAGATGCTTCAGCTCGTGTCCCACAGCACATAACTGTGTGGCAAAGTTACTTGCTCTGGAGGATGAGCAGAAGTCTCAGATGCCAACTTCTAAGCAAGATGCCAAAGTACAATGTTGTCTTTCCACTCCTGAGTCCCACCTCTGAATGCTAATGTTCTCTGAAACCTGACTCCTTAAGCCCTACATATGGAGCCATGTGCTATCTATGCATGGACGGACAGGATGATTAAGCAGTGGATGAACTGCATTCATGGTAACACATCATATATAAAGGGCAAAAAGAGAAACCTGTCTGACATAAAAGGAAATGCTTCCCAAGTGACCTTTATTAACTGAAAGTGCCAACAAGCTTTAAACAGAGCGACCTCACTCTGATGCCTTTGCCACAGCCTTTCATGCCTGGTGACATTGTCCTGGAGACATCCTTTAGGTGTCTAGGCATACCACAGGGGCACTGGAATTAGGTTATTCAGGATGTTCCCAATTATCTCCATTATTCTTTTTCTCTACCATTAGGGCAGCTCTGAGAGCTCTACAAAAATAGAACCAGGAAAAAAAAATAATTAGGAGCAAATTAACCACGGAAGATGCAGCTTTGTCCTTCAAGATGACCAATTAGAGGTTTTTGTTTCATCATTGCATTTTGATTTGCTTGCATATTGCCCAATTTATCTTACCTAGCTATCTAGATAAAATACGCAGACAACAAACAGTTCAGGAAAGCTTTTTTCTTTGAGGTACCCAATACCTTCTAGTCTGCTTTGGCTACTTTTCTCATTAGAAACACATCCAATGTTTTTGGAGATTACCTATTCCGTGTGCCGCAGGGGGGTTAAAATCTAAGCCTGAGTGTATCCTCTCTACTATGGTTATGCCGTCATGTAAATTTTGGGAATTTTGGGAATTTATGTAAGGTTTGTCTTTGCCTTTCTGGGATTGGGTGGCACATATGGTTTATGTCAGCATTTGTAAGGTTATCACAAAGGTTATCTTGGCTAAATTATAGCCCTTTGTTTGTACACGTGGTTAGGTACGGTGCAAACAGCTGCACTGTCAGTAAAACGTTTCTTGCTGCCCTCACCCCTGACCTGGAGGTACCAGGCTCTGAGAGGTTATGTGGGTCCATATGAAAGTAGCTTTGAAGGGGCTCTGAATTAAAGCTGACACTTTACCTGAAATACCTGCCCCCAAATTAGCTGTGAAAAATCAGGTAACCAGCGGAAGATGCCAGTATGTCTTTGTCCAGCAGCTCATTGCGGTCAGCGAAGCCTCTCTTTGCCGTAGGAACTCATGCGTAGCCTGTCCTAAAGATAAGAAAAACTGCAGCTCAAAGGGAATAACTGGAAATACTCCAGGAGGGTTGGAGGGAAGAAAACAGCCTGGAGTGTATGAACGAGGTCTGGGCCTCTTGGCAGTTAGGGACTGTGCACTGCTCCAGCAGTCCTGAAATCACCCTGCAGCGGTCTTTTATTCTGTCACCACAAAATTCTCCCATACCTCCTTTCAATCTCCTTCTCTGTCCATGTTTGAAATAGGAAAGTCTGTGCTCGCAAATAACCACATTAAACATCCCCTTTCTTTACAGGCACTCTGTCAAAGATGGAGGACTTGTGATCCACTTGAGACGAAATGTCTTTGTTGTTGCTTCTTTTCAAATTGCCCTAAAATCATAGAATCATAGAATGGCATCGGCTGGAAGGGACCTTGGAGATCATCTAGTCCAACCTCCCTGTCACAGGCAGGGACGCCTCTCAACTAGATCATGATACTCAAGGCTCCGTCCAACCTGGCCTTGAACACCTCCAGGGAGGGAGCAGCCACAACATCTCTGGGCAATTTATTCCAAAGTCTTGCCGCCCTCATACTGAAGAATTTCTTCCTAAGGTCCAATCTAAATCTATTCTTCTTCAGCTTAAACCCATTTACCCTTGTCCTATCAGTGGACACTCTTGTAAAAAGTCCCTCCCCAGCCTTCCTGTAGGTTCCCTTCAGGTATTGGAAGGCAGCTATTAGGTCCCCCCAAAGTCTTCTCTTTTCCAGACTGAACAGTCTCAGCTCCCGCAGCCTGTGCTCGTAGCAGAGGTGCTCCAGCCCCTGGATCATCCTTGTGCCCCTCCTCTGAACACGCTCCAACAGATCTACGTCCCTCTTATAGTGGGGGCACCAGAACTGGACGCAGTATTCGAGGTGGGGTCTCACAAGAGCAGAGTAAGGGGGGAGAATTACCTCTCTTGACCTGCTGACCACGCTTCTCTTGATACATCCCAGGATATGGTTGGCCTTCTGGGCTGCATGAGCGCACTGCCGGCTCATCATCTGCTAGATGTATTATCAGCTCCTGTTTTCCTGACCCACTACATATCATCCTGCATTTGACAGGGAAAATTCGGTTTCAGATTTGAAATTTCTGACTTGGACTCACTCTTTCACTCTGTTTATGATGCTTTGTTCTGATCCTGCCTGTGCCAGTGTGCCTCAAGCATAAAATCAGTGAAGTAAAGTGGTGCTAATCTGCTGTGCATCCCGAAACTGGTTCACTGTGTGTGTAGATGTGTGCCTGTGTGTAAGTATGCAGGAGCACGTGCACATATGTGTGTAATCTAGCTGAAAAGAGGATCTAATTAGAGCTAACCAAATACTGGAAGCAATTTTTCTTTGAATAAATTATTCAATGCATTTTGTCTTTGTTCATCTCATAAATTATTCAACGAATAGTATTTGAATGGTACTAGAGCTGGTAGGCTACTGCAGAAATGATTAGTCAAATAGCATATTCAGTAGAGATCAACATTTGCTAAATAATGTATTTGGCAAATAATATTCAGCCAGCCCTAGTTCTAATTGTTCCGATGAGAAATGCAGGCAGCACATGGCACTCATGGGTGGCTTGGCAAGTGTTCGACGAGCTAATCATTTCTGGTCTTTCTCCTCCTCCCCACACCAATAAATTTATAGAGTTTCCTGTTGGCATGGGTGTGCATGACCCAGCTGGGCACACTCCTCACGCCCCTGGGTTGCTGCTACAGCCCACACATGCATGCATGTTCCCTTCCAAGTCACGGGCAAGGAGACAACCTCTGGGTGAGTGTCCCAGAGCTAGAGGCAGATATCCAGACCCCAGCATGCTGTGGTGTGCTGCTGAAACAAGCCTGTCAGCTTGCGAGCTTGCAGACTCCTCTCTTGCTTTCTTGGTTGTAGTTAGAGTCAGGCACGTGGACAGAAGCTCTACCAACACAGAAGGCTGGCACTTCTGCTACTTTGTCCTCAGATTATGTGGTGGCAAGGCCCATTGTCTTGAATTAGCATAAAAGGAAGAAAAAACAAAAAGCAAAAAAACCCCGCACTCATTTACCAGACTGGAAAGTTGCAGGCGTACAAACAATATGTTGGAAGAGGAGGAGAATCTTATTTGTTGCAGGAGCTGATTTCAGGAACATAAATTAATACAGTTTTTGTGGTAATTTTATGCTAGACATTATGGAGACATGCTACATCTTCATTAAATTTCAAGTTTGATTTTTCTGCTTCCTTTCACCATCCTTGCTTCTTCCTTTTCATGAAAATAAACCCCAAATCCAAGCTCTTCCTTTCCACATGACATTTATTTCTGTGCAGCCTTTCATCAGAAAAGAATTGTTTTTCTTGGAAACGTCAAGCTGAGTGTTTGAAAAAATTAGATGTCATTGGCTGTGTGAAACATCTTCCTTCTTTTTCAAAGCCAAACCTCAAGGATATCTCATTTAGAAACTTCACATGTGCTTTATTTAACAATATCCAGGGCCATACAATTCAAATCAGATTTTTATTTTACTTTGATGGTACTATTCTTAATAGAAAAATATAAGTCATCTAAAAGATCAGTGCGGACTGACAGATACATTGCATAGTCACTTATTTCCAAAACAGGTCCTTTGGCTGGGACCTTTCTAGGCTCAAGTACTTATCATTGTGGCTTCCTGTGTCCGGATCTGTCCCGTTCTTTATAACCACTGCATACACATGTACATACATTTTGTATATGCTTATGTACACAGGACAGCTCAGCAACTTGCCAATGTTTGACATTCTTTTGACTTTATTTATAAGGAAAGTTAATAGTAGGAGTTTTCAAGGCTAGGCTTCTTATGTGTTTAGCACTCTAGAAAAAGAGACACGAGCAGCAGGCAGATGCTGAAGTAGAGAAGTCAACTGAATAAAAGAATCACACTGATTTCTCAGTCACTAAAGAGGATTTGCCAGATTTTTCTAACTCCATCTGTAGACAAAGTGTTGTCCCCTCACGGTAACCCCAGTCTGGCTCAGGGCTCCTCAGCAGAGTGAGCCAGTGAGGATTTTGCAATTCCCAATGGTGAAGGTTGCTGTTCAGCCCTAACACAGGCTGCTTTTGGTCTGAAGTCACTGCGGTTACTCGTGACGAAAGCGAGCAGAAACGTGGTTTTGCAGCTAAAATTAGGTTGTAATCAATTTTATGCAGCATTAATCACTCTTCTTAATAAGCCCCTCCAGCCACTCTTAAATCAAGCGTAAGACCTGAACCACCACAACAAAAGCCTCCATAAAATCAGTCTGAGTTATCCCCCCCATAGTGACTAATTACGTTAATTAATTCAAAGCCTGATTAAACAAAATTACACTGAAACAGAATCATCTCTATGAGCCTTCAGAAATGCTGCTTTTGTTTATAAGGTACAAATCATTTACTACTGTGGAAGTATGGGTTTTTTACATGCACTTTGTGTTTTTTTGAATGTAATCTAAAATTTGCCTACCTCATTCCTGATTTCATAACAAAGCCTGTAGCCTCTGGGCTTGCCCGTCATGTGTTGTGGTAATGGTTGGTTTATTCCCAAAATAGCACGTAGCTGCCCTGGCCTTTCCTCACAGGAGTGACTGAGCAGAAATTGCTGAGAACAGGGAGCACCAGAGATTACTCCAAGAAAACCCTCAAGCCTGAAATTCCCTGCGGTTTTGGAAGGCTTGGCTAAGGCATCTTGACCATCGAGGCTTGGTCATCCAAGCTAAAAATAAACACCCTCATCTATCAGGGATCTACAGAACCGTTTTTAACTCACCCCAGTGGAAATTAAGAAACTTGTTGTTTGGCTGTTGCCAAGGAGGCATCTACGCTTGTCTCTTGACTCAGGCCAGTGCAGCTCTGCATTGCTCCCTCTTCAAATTTAGAGAGGCCTCACCAACATGGACCATGTGGGAAGCCAGGGGCCAGGCGCACCCCTCAGATGGGGCTAATTTCAGCAGCTGAAACTGGAGGGAGCCAGGCAGCCTCACGGCAGGCCAGGCACATGGCAGGCTGGGCAGGTAGCACCACCACCATCGCAGCATGGCTGCCAGGGATGGTTCACCACCCCAGGATCCTGCCTGTGGAGAAGCAGTCCTCCTCCCAGGAGGGGTGACACGGTGTTAACTACTGTAACCAACCACCGCTATAAAGAAATTTAATCATCTCTCCTGTGAAGAGAGACTGAGAGAACTGGGGCTGTGTAGCCTTGGAAGGAGACGGCTGAGCGGGGACCTTATTAACGTACACAATTATCTGAGGAGTGAGTGTCAAGGAGAAGGAGACAATCTCTTCTCAGTGGTGCTCAGTAATAGAACAAGAAATAATGGGTTTAAGTTAGAACATAGAAAATTCCACCTCAATATGAGGAGAAATTTCTTTCCTGGGAGGGTGATGGAGCCCTGGCACAGGCTGCCCAGAGGTTGTGGAGTCTCCTCCTCTGGAGGCTTTCAAAACCCGCCTGGACGCGTTCCTGTGTGGCTGCCCTAGGGGATCCTGCTCTGGCAGAGGGGCTGGACTAGATGATCTTTTGAGGTCCCTTCCAACCCTGTACATTCTATGATCGTCCGGGCAGGTTTCGAGGCACCACCCCGCCTGCAGGCCAGGAACCCATGTCAGGCCCTGGGGTTGTCAGCCCCCTGCTCCTGGCCAGGCTCTGACCTGATGGACCCCCATGGGTCCCAAGAGGAAAACACCCCTTGCTTGGGAGTTGCCTCATCTCACAGGTGTGCCATTAGCAGCCTTATTTTGGTAAGGGTTGTGTCCCGTTTGACAAGTGTGGCAAGTTTGTTCCAGCCCACAGATAGCTGGCCATTAGCAGGGGGTGTGGCCAAAAATGGCAGACCTGCATTTTGAGCTACACTTAACTATTTTGGAAAGTCAAGATTCAGCTAAGAAAAATGAAAATACTGAGCTGCAGTGTAAAATTATTCAACATTAAACTATTATAAAATAGTAAGCCTGATCTAGTTGAGAGGCGTCCCTGCCCATGACAGGGTGGTTGGATTAGATGATCTCTAAGGTCCCTTCCAGTCTAGGCCATTCTGTGATTCTATGATTCTATGATTATAACTAAATAGCAAAACTAAATGAATATTAGTATAGTCATTGATAGTCACTGTTGTGGTTTATATCCTATGTAGTCCTCCAAGGAGAACTAGTACTATATTCAGACTCCGTATGTCTGAATATGCTCACATTTTAAAACACAGAATATGCTAATGACCTCAAATGCTGGATCAGAGGCACAGTGGAACAACACATAGAAGCATTTTCTTCTCTCTGGTGTATAACAAGTGGAAAAAAGGAGGAGAGACTGCAAGAAATAGTAACCAAGAGGCATGAAATGTAGGAAAATGCTCAGGGAAGCTAAAGATATCAAGAAAAAAAAAAGATAATTAAAATGAAAAGAATTTGCTCTTAGAGAAAGAAGAGAGCCCCTGCTGACGGGATATGTGATTAGGTGGAGACGAGGAAACTGTCGGTGATGGAGGAAGGCAGATGCATCGGAAAAAAATTTTTGGTTTGCAATTGGAAACAAATAATTTATATCCTAATTTTAAATGAAGACAGAAAATATTTTCCATTAGTAAGTGGAGTGACTCTTGAATAACCTTTAAGAGAGAAAAATATTTATATCTCTACCACCAGAGAATTTATGGGCCAGGGCTGTAAAGGACCTGTCTGTGGGGATCATAAGCCTACCTGTACTAATGCCGAGCAGCTCCAAGATGATGGAAGTCCCCCAGGAAACTGAGCAAAGGTTGATTTTATGCCAGTAATTCCAAAAAGGGGAGCAGATGAGTTGGGTTTCTCCATACTGGTTAGGCTGCCATCAGTCTGGAGTGAAATAATCGAAAAGCTGATACATAATTCGGCTGATAAGGAGAGAGGAAGGAGGGGAGTGTAATTCATACCTCACAACGTGTGGGAAACCCAAATGAAAAATAATATAGTTTTAGTGCTCATGCTTTAAAACTCATGTTGAAAAAATTGGAGTGTGGAGAAAGCAGTTACAAAATGATTCACTGGCCAGAGGAAATGCCTTGCAGGGAGAGACTTGGTGGTTAGCTTGTCAGAAAGGAGATGGAATGGTGCCTGTATTAAATTTTTTAAGTAACTTCACAGGGATAAAATGGCAGACCCTAAAGAGTTACTTGCCTCGGCAAAGCAAGACAAAGTGAGAAAAAAATGGCTGCAAATCAAGGCCAAATCAATGCACCTGACAGAAGGCTCACACTTTTAACAGAGAAGATGATGAATCAATGTGATGGATTCTCCATGTTTTGATGGCTCCAGATCAAGACTGAGCCACCTTTTGAACACAAAAGCTCTTGGGTTCAGTGCAGGGAAAAATGGTTAAAGTTAAATGACCCGTGATATATATGCAAGATGTCAGACCGAACAGTCTGTCTTATAGTCCCTTTTTGGCCTTAAATTGTAGGCAATGCAAACCTGAGAGATAAACCTGGTCCTGTATTGTTTTTATAGGTAAGTACTTTAATATTTTTCTTTTTTATTCCCCGTGGAAATAGAGATTGCGCGGGTGTGGAGTGTTCCCAGTTGGGTGGGTCACCCACTGGGGGCAGGAAGATTTGTGCTAAGGTGCCTCTTTCATGTTGTGACCCATCACACGTGCCAGCTCTGTGCAGGAGGGTTGATCTCTGCAGGCACAGGAGCCTGATGCCGCATATTTTGCAGTGCTTATATGCACACAGAAGCCCCTTGCCTAAGCTACCTCCGGGGAGCAATTCATTGACAAAATACTGTATCCACCTCGTAATTTCTGTGGGTGTCCTGGGAAGGAAGGGCAGCTAGGGACAGATTTCAGTTTGATTAATTTGTCATAGCAGGCCCCTTCGCCCCCAAGCAACTCCTTATCCATTGCAACCTCTTGTCTGGATAACAAACGTTTTCAAAACCCCTTTGCATTTGCACTGCAGTGTAAGAATCTGCCTCTATATCAAGCCCAAAGCATCTTGGAGACCTTGGTGCTGCGGAGATCCATTAGGCATTTCTTTTGGCAGTAGAAAACGGAAAGCCGGAGGAAGAATTACCCCCACACACGCACTTTGTACCAGGCACAGAGAGAGCAGATGATGGCAAAGGACAGCACAGCCCCAGCGGGCCAGATTCTGACTTGGGTGTTTTGTGGTCGGAAAGACGCTGCTGATGTGGGTGAAGCTGCAGAGGCACAGCACGTGCACGTAAATCCCCTGGGTATTGCAGTCGCTCAGGCGTGCAGGTAGAGTAATGCTCAGTATCTTCTTACAACAGATAGCATGTTGTCATGGTTTGTCTGCTCCAACCTAAGAGACTAAAAAGAAATGCTTTAATGGCCTTTTCAGACATTCTGCACTGCTAAAACCCAAAAATATTTCGCTGCAAACTCCTATGTTGTCTGTTGCACAGCTCTGTGAAATACTTTGCATGGTAGAAAGCTCCTGAGAGGGAAGATTATGTGAAATGAGTATTTGAGCAGAGGTGACTAATCCGTTCTACTGATAGTCGATAGGAAAGGTTAACTGCAGAAAGGTCTGATGTATGTAAAGCAAAGTGCTCTGTCCTTTGCAGTTTGCTGTTGCCACCACCACTGTTAAAGTAGTACCATTTTCTCCATTGTAAGCCCGTGCTCTGTTTCTTGCTCATGCATGAGACATCTTCCTCAGCCTGAATTCTCTGCCTTTCTGAATGTCTTTAATATCATTTTACACATACCACATTCAGGGCTTCTTTTGGATACAGTGTTACAAATACTACCTATTGCTATTCTACTGTGTTAGGTGCAGTACAAACATATATTGAACTGGTAGGAATATTCTCACGATATTTTACTAGTTGTATTCCTGCTACAATGTTGAAGTCAAGAAGCAGATTTTATTGAGAGAAATAATCTTCTCACAGGCTATTTTTCTTATTTTTCCTTCCACCCCACCCCAGCTGCACTCTGTTTTGCACCTCTTGCAGCTGTTTACACCTGGTTGAAGAGAAAGTAAAGTAAGTGTAAAATGCCACCCACTTTGCACAGATGGAAACGACTGTAATGGAGAAGGCAGTGAAGGAATCAGCCCATGTGTAGTTAATCTAAAGAGCCACACACCAGGATGTGCAGATGTAGTGACAGCTTCTGGAGGAACATCCATGGAGATTGCAGGACAGTCTGTGCTCGTGCAGTTACGACCTGTCCCATTTCACCTCTGTGGTGCTAGTTTTTATGAGTTTCATAAACTCTCAGCCCGGAAGGGACAATTGTGATTTTATTATTATTTAGGTGTGATATTATTAATTTTCTCAGCAATTTTGATTCTGAGCATGAAAATTATGTTTGAAGTACACTTTCAGGTTCTGTGTCCTGGAAGGTTCCTCAGTCTGGATCCAAAGATGCAAACTGACCAGCTCATGACACTTGCTGGTAACATAGTCAGCGATCCTTGTTCTTCAAGCGCAAAATCTTATTTTACCTCACTTTGCAATCTTTGCAGTTTCCCAGATGCTAGCAATCAGGTTTTGTTAGGGTTTTGTTGGTTTCATTATCCCCACTGAAATCTGAGGCATTACTGTAGCCTAAACCTAGTGTAATTCAGTAGTAAATCATGCAGTGGGGAACAAGAAAGGATGTGTCTATCACACTAATATTGTTTTCCTCTGTCATTCAAATGCCACTTTAATGTTCCCTTCACATGTTGTTTGGATATCACCATGTTTTTACAACGTCACACTACTAATGCTAGGGGGAAGAATAAGACAGTGTACCCATTTTATAACTTGTTTAATTCCTCGTTGAAGAGCTTGACATAATCGGGAATGACTGCAGATCTGTTGTTATAATTAGAATTTAGTCTTTAGCCCTAGGCTTTTCCCCTTCAGGGCGGTTGATTGGAAGCCTGGGAGGCCTCACATCTCAGCATGCTATTTCCTGAAGCCTCTTTCATCCCTGCTGCTAAGCGTGTACTGAGTGACTTGGAGGGTAAAGAGTGAAGCTGTATGGGCTCTGCAAAAGCAGAGCAAATAAGTGATTTCTGCTGAGTTAGACTAAACCAAGCTTTCCACAGGCGGTGGAGCAGCCAGCATTTTCTGTCACAAAGTGGCACCAGCATCTTCTGGTGAATGTTGTGATAAACCTCTGGCTAGGACCTACTGAGCAAATATGATGGGAACAAGAGAGAGAGAAGAGGAAAACAGAAAATATTATGATGAAGACACAGCCTTCTGGTATTTGAGGGAAGGAGAGCTTTCTGTGTGTGCAAAGGATTTCTCAGACTCATTTTTCTAGGGTTGGCCAGAGCAAATCCATGTGGGCCAAAGTGCTGCCAGAACTACCACAAGCACGTCAGGGTCAGCTGCACCCAGACTGCAGGAGAGGAGCTGGGGGAGAAGACTGTGGCATAGCCCTGCTACTATCTCTTAGGCATGTTAGCAGGAGCACTGCTGCTGCAAGACACACAGTTAATCCTCTCTTTTAGAAGGACTTTTTTGCACCACAGCTGAACTTGAGAAACCGTCTTTTTATAGAGTCTTGTTTTGAGCTGGGACACACTGAGGCAAATTCTCAGCTGCTGTAAATTAGCACCAGTGCATGGTCTTCTGTTACGCCAGCTGGGGGCTCGGCCCTTATCAGAGTTTATTTAGAGATATAGGCATGATCTTTGAGAGCAGTCACACTGCTGGAATAGGCAGTGGAGTGACAAAGTATGTGGCTGGTAACATGTTACATTTTCTCTTTGTCAAGGTACACACAGGTGGTGCAGGTATCCATCAGTCTTCTCTGAATCCTCAGGTACCTCCACATGCTGTTGTCGTAAACACACAGCTGCAAAACCCATTTGTCCCAGGGACTTCAGCAGGCCCAAATGCTATTACACGTTTGTGCCACAAGCTCCCCACAGTGCGACATGCATGCCTATGTGCTTGCAACACAGGCTTATGCACATATGCGTCCAGTTTCATATACCCACCCAACTTGGATCTGTGAAGTATCTCAGCTTCACAGAAGTATGGTTTCACTGAAATTAGAGAGCAGAAGCATTTACAATGAGCTCTCTAGGATGTCTTGATCCAGAACAAAACTGTTTCAGGCTTTTCAGAATGTTTTCTAGCTGAATACATCAACCCTTCTCTGCTTCTCCTTTTCCTCTTGCACAAACACATGCATTAACTTTTTGGTGACTTTGCTATAAAAATTTGGCCACTCCTCCCTGGGAAGTCTAGACTCTGCAGAGCTGGAATGTGCCTTATTGATCTGTCAAGTTGTTATATGTCTGGCCATTAGATTCACAAGTACTTTTCCGAGATTAGCTAAATCGCTCTGCAAACTGTTAATAAGCAATTTCACAGACCTAGGTGTCCAAAGATAACCAGAAAAGTTCAAAAAACAGGGTTTAGGTAACTGATCTGTGATCGCTGAGGGCTTGTAAAGCTTTCAAAATGGGCTATGAGGGAAGGCAATTGGTGAGGAGCAGAGACAACTCATATCTCTCAGGATATAGTGCTTACACCTATTCTGTTGATTATGTGTTACTCACTGAAATAACCTGGTATTATTTGCTTGACCTTTGTTCTTTGGCCAAAGGCAGGGGGTAAGTCCAACAGCAACCATCCCGTACCTCCATGTGAAATTGCTGGATAAAGGTGCAGGAGGGGCTGCAGGGCTGAGCAAAATAACTTCACTTCCTGTGGTGAAGCCTGGAGGATGAATTTCTGGGAATGACTGACATTTCCAGCAGCTCTCTGGGATCTCTGGGGATCCCTGGAAGCAAAAGTGTGCCAAGCCATATGTTTCTCCAGGAAGCGGCCCAGGTCATGGTCTGTTAAAGAGAGAAGCATTGTCCATTGTGATTACCTACGCTCTCAGCTGCACTTTGGAAACCGGCAGGAGCAAAAATGTCAAACCTGAGCGCTGCTAGGGAAACAGATGCCTCTTCTCACTGAAATAGGAGTTTGCTGTCCCTTTGGGAGAGCAACACGTGAATCTCTGAGCAACACATGCATCCAGAGATAGACCCAGAACTAGGATTTTGCTCTCTGCAGAGAGCTCTGAGCAGCATCTCCTGAAGATGGCGAGGAGCAGCAGAAAGCCCAGCCTGCCTGAGTTAGGCACCCCATGACCGCTGCCAGGCCAGGATGACTGTGGGACCGTGTATGGAGCCAGGGAGCTGTGCCTGTGACGCCGGGCGAAGGTGTCCACAGCTCATGCAGGCGCACGGAGGTTATGTATGAGCTACCTGGGAATCACAGCAATGTGGAGTTCACTGACAGCCAAACACCAAGGAGTTTCCACTTGGGTATTGCAGCTGACTTGGAGCCACACTGCCAGGAATAGGAGTGCCTGAGCTACCTGATTTCACTCCAGCTGAGAATACATCTATGAAATACAGTGATGCCTTTCAGACATACCCCATTGCATGCCTGGGTGCTGTGGTGCCCATGCTGCTAATTTCTCCACTGGGGTCAAGTGGGTAGCAAACACCCTTGCTTACAACAGAAATTCATAGAGCCAAAGAATTTGCCAAGCCTAAACTGAAGTCCAAGGTCACATAACTCCATCTATGTTTTTATTTTCCAGGGAAGTCTGTTTGCCTCTGTCATTGCCTCTGGAGAGGTGCCAAAATATATTTCTTGGCAAGGCTTGGATCTTCCCACCAAAAGGTTGTTATCTTTTCATAGGAATAAAAGAAGGCTCAAAACTCCCAGATTTCCTGGCAAATAAACAGGCCTCCCTCAGAGACTTATTCATCCTAAGGCCAGAAAGGAATGCAAAGAAAAAGCTGTGAGATTTTTTTTCCCTCAACTTCTAGGACAATTTGGCTCCTTTCCTCATTAGCAGCAGCTCAGAAGAGTGGCTAAGGCTAACAAGGAGGTTTTTTTAATTGTAAGGCAGCCTCTGTGTTGTCCTGTCTTGTGCATCTTGTTCATACTGGGGTCAAGCTGACCTCTGCAATTGCCCCTGTAGGTCAAACGGGGAGGTACCACTGGATGTTGGATTTTTCCCTGTTCCCTTTGTAATGTGAGGCCTGGCCAATTTCCAGTGCTCTTCTGGGAGTTTTACAGTGGGCACTGAGGACACTGGAGGTGCCTGTGATTGCTGCTGCTCGCTTCCTGTAGCACATAAAAGCTGTGGCTTTTGTTCTTTGCTGTTGGTCTCGAGCCTGTTACAGAGCCCTGGGGAGTGTTTTGCGGCCATGGGCTGGGATGTGGATACTCTGGAGCCCTGTCTGAACTAACCACCTGCCTGTGGTTGTGGCAGATTGAGCTTGTCCTGGGACTCTTCTAATTCCAGTTTTGCTGTCTGGCATGACTCCTGGTGTAGTGCAGACCACAGTATTTCACCAAGTAGTTCCCACCAGAAAGAACTACTCTGCTTTAGCCGTGCTCATAGAGAGCCCTAGCATAAGGAGTGCGAGTGCTTCCTTGTACCAAGTGTTTTTTCTTCTTTGCTTCCTCATTAAGGGTTGAAGGGTGATGGAGATCAGCCTCTCTCCCACTGCCTGGAGGAAAGCAAGGCAGAAGTAAAGCCCTCCTAGCCAAGGCGAGGGGGCTGGGCTGTGGAAGCGTTGCAGGGAACTGCTCCGTACAGCTGAGCCTAGATATTGAATGTAGGATCCTTGACAGGTTATTTACACCTTCACTGCACACACTTCATCTGGGAACCTGATGGCTCAGATGCTGAGGCCTGGTTTTCCCACCTGTTGGGAGTTCTATGGAGTTACTGACTTCTGCCTGGAGCACAGAAGCCTGTGGTAGGTGGTGTAAATTTTGCTCCCACCAGCTCAGCTGTACTTCCTCCAGTCTCCTCATATCTAGCCTTCCCCAGGAACTGAGGGCTTAGAAAAGGCGACAGGTGAATCCCTGTCAAGCAGAGATCTAGCAAGTGCTATTTAATGCCTCACTATACCCACCTCAGCCTTCCTTCCTCCTCTGCCCTTCAGTTCCTGCTCCCCGTGAAGATACGGAGGCTATGCAGGCTGCCCATCCCACACAGCTCACCCCCGCACCCCTCTTGCATGTACCAGCAGGATCCAATATCTTCCTTCCAGGGGCTTTCCGCTGTGGGCAGCAGAAGAGTAGAGGAGCAACATGTAGTAATGTTTGGACAGGAACTGGCAACAAGAAAACACAGGGGAATTCAGACTTAGGGGGCTGCAGCTCTGATCTTAACTAAGCCAAGCAGGTGTCACTGCATTAATTGGAACCTGCTATTTTTAGAGCTGCTTTTTCATTTCCTGTGTCGTCTGAGTTCCAGCCTAGTTCTGCCACTGAGAGGTAAGACTATAGGCTGGGGCTGCTGCCAAAAATCAGGAATTGTCCTCAGAGCAGCTATGATCCATATCTTCAGCTAGCATCCATCACTGACTTGTCACAGTCACAACAGCTGACAGTCTTGCTCAGCAGCCTGGATCCAAACTCATGATACGGGACTGGGGGTTAAGGGCTCCCATATTGTTGGAGAGACAGCTGAGACTGCAGCCAGGACTGACTCCTACATGCCCAGGCACCTGGGGCAAGGTGAAGGTGGCAAAGGACGCCCTTGTCTTCAGCCTGCTGTCGGATGTGGCTTGACTGAAGCCAAGGGTCAAAACCAGCTGAGTAACATTAGTATGAAACAGTCGACTGTGCATGGGAGGATAGGAAACTTTGCCCACTGTTGTGTGAATAGAGGATAGATTAAAGTAGGAAGAAAGAACAGAAGAGAAGGGCTAAATAATTTTTTTTCAGATGTCTGTGTGACTCCTACTGTCTTCAGTGGGAGTGATAGCCGTGTTTTTGTGAGAAAAAATTACATCATAAGACATCGTCTGAAATAACCCAAAGTAAAAGCTGGTAAAAGCTTACTATTGTCCAGATAAACAAAAAAAAAGTCCAGATGGTTGAAGTGAGATATGTACCTAGATTTGAGGATGAGGCCTTATTCTGCAGAAGTAAGTTCTGTTACCTCTTAGCCTAAAGGTATTTGAGAGTTGGTGTGTTACTCCACGTATCTGCATGTTTGAAAACAAACAATATCACTATCTGCCCTTTCAGAGAAGGTGCTGGTGGTGTGGTGATCAGTTCTCCCCTCTCTCATGGTGGTCCCTGTCACCTCCATTGGAGTTAGAGATATCAATGCTACTGACACGGGCTGAGAACCAAGGGCACGCTGGCTTGTCAACAGAGCTTTGGTCAAGCAAGATTTGTGGAAATCAGTGGATGGAGAACTGCTAGACCAACTAGTGACAAAGTGTGAGACAAGATACTTCAGAGATGAGAGCCTGGACCCCTGACAGCACCTCATTGCTCTTATAGAGGTGTGGATGCTCCATGGGCCCTACACCTCCACTCCTGAGAGAGCAGAAAGGACAACTAGCCATGCAGCCAGTTGTGCCTGCTCCCTCTAGTTCCATTTGGACTCTGTCTCCACGTGTGTGGCCTCTGGTGGTCAGGAAGCTGTGCTCCTCGTTCTCTCTGCATTGCCTACTAGAGGACCACTGCCTAGCAGAAGGCCTCGAGAAAATAAGGATGTAAAATAGAGAAGTGTACGCCCTTGTGCTGCCAAAGTGCAAATGGCATCTTAGTGCCACACTGTACTCTTGCTGATTTTCCTTCTGGAGTGGTTGCAGATGCTGGAAAACAGAAAGATGCTCTCTTTTTGGAGCTGCCTACAGATGTTCCACAAAGCAACCTCTGAGAAATGGAGTGGGAGGCTGGATGCTGTGCAATCAACCATTGATACCCAGCCCACAGTGCACCTAGACATAAACACTGATGTGTCCTTCTGGTTAATTCAACAAAAACACTATTGTGCGCTCACATGTGATCCACATCAAATCCCGGGGAGCTAGGGCAGCACAGGCCTGGAAATAGTAATTATGGATCCCCCACCTTGAAAGGCTGCATAACAGCGGTAGCTCAGGGACTCTGACGGCTCTGAGGAATCATTGTGTGATGGCTGTGTTCTCAGTAAAAGGATTAGCTATAATTAAATGACACTAGATTTATTAATTAAATGTCTCTGTTCACATGATCCCTTCACTGCTTTGGGGCAGGATTTTCAGAAGTGCTCATCCTTGCCCTAACTCTGCTTTCACAAAAGATAGTCTGGAGTTGTACCAGCACTTTCAAGCAGAGCAAAGGCCTCTTGGGAACTTACCTTCAGTCTGAAATGTTCCAGCTGCTGTGATGGGAAAATGCAATGGATTTTGGATCCCAATGGAATTTGGATCTGTATGCGGTTGCACAGGTTCTATCTACTCTCCCTACGTGAAGCAGAGTCAGCTTTGAGGCACAGCTAGATAGGAGAGCCCTAGGAAACAGCAAAGGTGTGCGGGAGGATGGAGGTTTCTGCAGCCAGGGTGCTCCCCAGGGAGCCAGTGCTCCAGGGAGAGGGCATGGGAGCGACACTCCAGCTTTTAGGATATGCTGCATGAAAAGTGTACCACGGTGTGTATGGCATTAAAGGTCTCTACATGCTTGCATCGTGTCCCTCTTCCAGTTTGCTTAATATTGTCCTGCCTTTTTTGAAATGCCACCTGCCATTTCGGTCAATGCACAGTCCTTCCTCACTTCCTATCCCAAATTGTTCCAGAGCTTTGCTATCCCCTGGTAAAGTGACACTGCAGTTCCTCCCAAAGTTGTGGATGGCCTTTCTTCCCTATCATTTCTTCTGTGAGCAAAAGGTCAAAGCTATCACTGCTGTGCCCAGGCAGGAGGGACAGTTGTGAGTCGAGTTATGCAGCAGGCATGTATGGCACAGGGTGTCCTATAGATCCACTATTGTCTTGGGAGGGCAGTGAAACCCAGCCCAGCAACCTCAGGGCTGATGCAGCTTTTCCAGTGCTGTTGATATTTGAGATGAATGATTATTATTTCAGAAAAGAGGAGGTGATTTCTACTCCCTCTGTTTATCAGGAAGGCTGACATTAAAAAGTCGAAGGTGAGTGGGGATTGTCCTGAACTGGGAGTGTTTTTTCAAAATTACAGCCGAATTATTCTCTGCCCCGCCTGCTGTGTCATGGCATCCATTTGAATTCATTATTTTTCAGGGTCGAATCTAGCCTCACAGCCTCCCCACAAAGGCTATGGAGAAAACAGAGCCACCCTATTTTTTTAAGAATCTGTCACAATATAGGATCTTGATGAAGCTAACAGCTGGCAAATGGTGGAAAAGGAAATACTGTTTCAGGCAGCACCACTATTGTAACCCTTGGGATTCAGGGCTGCAGGAGGCTCTTGCAGCTAGATGTGTTTTCAAGGACAGCAGAGCAACAAGTGCGGCAGGCGGTAACAAAAGCTCAGAGAGGAAAGCAAGAGCCAGCAGGAGACAGGGAGGAATTGCCTTCCAAGCATGGCACTGAGTGACCGGCCGGGTGATTTGAGAGGTTAT